>NC_089528.1:1748115-1839547 GCF_963924715.1 Thunnus thynnus
CCTGAAACTCACAAAAACGCCAAAGGCCCTCTGTAGAGCCAATGTTTGGTTTGTCTGTTCTGGGCTACTGTAGAAACATGGCAGTGCAACATGGTGGGCTCCATGGAAGAGGACTCACTCCCTATGTAGATAAAAAGGCTCATTCTAAGGTAACAAAAACACAATGATTCTTAGTTCCAGGTGATTACATACTAACTAAAACATACTTATGAATATTATGACATTTCTGCCAAGACCATTCCGCTAGATGCCACTAAATTCTACACACTGCACCTTTAAGTGACAGGTCATTCATTTTCCTGTAGTGGAAAAGGCCTGTCTGTCTCTTCCTGCTCTCTGTGATCAACTATGCTGTGTTATAATACAGCTGAATTTAGGATTTCGTAGTTCCCATTAACAGATTTTTCTCTTCCTGTTTCAGACAACAGAACAAGCTTTAACTAGTGATTTGATTACAGTTCATACATTATTTACCTGTTAACCAGACAAACAGTAAACAGGTAACAAGTTGGCCAACTCACTATTTTATAATTGTGAAGTTGTCTGAAAAAATACAATATAGTTTAAAGACAACAGCTATGCTTTGTGATCAACTATACTGACATTTAAAACGAGTGATCACAGAGGATTAGAGATGACAGAAGGTTGTCTTCTTGACTTTTCTGCAGTACACTCCCCATCCAGCCTTACATCATACATCATTTTCCAAAAGCTGCACACCATACACAGTAAAACACAAAGTATCATCCACTCTGGACATTATTGTTGGATGTCAAAAAAGACGAATTTTCAAAATTAAGCAGCTGAGTGTGGATGTACTCTAACATGTCTGTTCAAAGAGTATCAGAATTCATGTGGTTGCACTTATTCTGTTGTTAGATTCATATCATAAAATATAGTGATCAGCTAAGATGGACCCATAAATAGATCTCTGCCCCTCATTCTGCCAGTATATCTGCCATAAGACAGCAATCAACCATTCTTCCCTAGAATTACTGCCTGGTTTGGCCTAACCTTCTAGTTCATCCATTCTGTAAACGTCAGTGAATGACACCATCTTTGTTTCAAGCAGAGCCGGTTTGAAATGTCGTTAGAAATGTAACCAGTTCTGGAAATAAAAAACAGTGTGTGTATGTGTGTGTATATGTGTGTGTGTGTGTGTGTGTGTGTGTGTGTGTGCATGTGTGTGTGCGTGTGTTGTCAGCAATGTCACATTTCTGTCAGAGGCACATCATGCCTGCACAGCACTTTTTCCACATACACACACACACTCATGTTTTTGTAAAAGTGTGACAAGCGTGAAAGATTGTGTGTGTGTGTGTGTGTGTGTGTGTGTGTGTGTGTGTGTGTGTGTGTGCCCCTCCTATACTCTGGTCTCTCCTTCCTTCCACTCTCTCAGTTTGGTTTCATTCACTCTGAAAGACGTCAGCACTGTGTTGTGAGCACAGATCATATTTGAGTAGAGGAAATCTCTGCTTTTTTCATAAACTGAAAGGGAGCTTTTCTGCCTCCACTGGAAGGAGTCCAGAATCTTTTCAATACAGCAGAGGCGACAAAGGCCTTCATAACACCCGCTTTCATTCAGGTTGGCAAAACGACACAGTGAAATGCAAAGAAAAGGAAATAAAAAGGAGGGGAGGAAAAATCAATTCAGTCAGTGTCAGAAGTCACGCTTCATGAGGCTGAGTGTGTCAATGCTAACTGCATGTAGTCAGAGGCATGACAGAGCATCATAAACAGCCCCAACAAAAGAAATAACACAACAATCATTCAGGGATTAGTGCTTAGCATCTGGGCTTCAATGTGTGTATGTGTGTGTGTGTGTGTGTGTGTGTGTGTGTGTGTGTGTGAGAGAGAGAGAGAGAGAGAGAGAGAGAGAGTATTTGTGCTGTCCAGTATGCTGTGCTTGGTTGGCCAGTGGTAGTTGATGTCCATGTGTTTGTGTCTTGCTGGCTGACTGGCCCTGGCTAATTGCTGGTCTGCTTAATCTGTGTGGGCAATGAGCCATTCACCTTGGCATCAACAGATGACCACTCCTATCTGTTTTCAACTGGCCTGTTTGTTCTCCAGGCACAGTGTAGGCCTACTGGAGTGCCACCAGACGGGAACCAAACAGGGTGGTAGAAGAAAAAATGGTGCCACATTCTTCAAGACCACTTTGTTTATAAGTTTTAACTAATGGTTTCATTAATGGTTAATAAAAATAGCATAATACTTTATAGATCTGTAACAAGCCATTGGCAGGTTATGGATTATCCTCTAGCATGCCACTTGTGTGGCATTTCAGTGGGCATTATAAAGTTCACCAATGGTGTGCTTTTTGGTGACTCTAGCCCACTGAAATGAAGGCCTTTTATTTTTCAAACCTACCTTGAGTGCCTTGGACCTGGATTTTTTATGCCATTTTTTTGGTCATATATCATTTGGGCATAATTCTTCCGCTCTCCTTGATTATTTTTAGGACACATCCAAAAATTCTAAAGCATCAGCATCCTAACTTATTTTAATTAATGACCATTATAGCTTTGGTCATAAAAAGAACACCATACAAGCCAATCATGTTTATTATTCTCAGCTTATGTCAGTGGTCAATAGACCATCCAAGAGAGATTCCCTAAAACCTAAACCTGCTCTGTATCTACAGACATGTCATTTCACTGTCCTTTTGCTTTAAATGTGAAAAGCTAGCACTGATAAGAAGCTGTGGAGCAAGTATAGAAACATGCTTTCATGTTATACAATGCCTGGTGATGATAAGTTACAGCATTCAAGAGCAAAGCTTGAGCAGATAAAATTAATCAGAACATTCCTTAAAAAAGGCAAAGCCACAGACAATTAAGACTAACATGATTAGTACAAAATGAAATTTCTTGGCTTTTACAGTGTCTGTCTGTGAGTTTTTGGATTTTCTTGATCATTCTAGAGCCCCTTTCACACATGCAGTCTATCCCTGAAATGTTCAAGAACATTCCCTGCATGGGGTCATGTGTGAATGGGAGCAGGGATCGATATTCAGGGAAATCTGTACTGCCAATTTTCCACTTCAAGATCTAGTAACATTTCAGACAAAATGCCAGTACAGCTGTGTTGTGAATGAAAGCAGTAACATTGCAGGGACAAGCACATAAAGGGTTATGTCTGTGTGGCAAAAGACGCTTTCATGTGGTCTGAGTGAACCAATCACAAGATTCTGCTGATGATGTATTTGAATCCGCGACTTGTTGACCATTGCCATTGCCTTGCCAGTGCTTTCGTGGGTGATATGTCTTGCAGACTTGTTGAATATTAAGTACATTACAAGAACATTGGCACCAGACAGCTCCTCGCCTGCCATGTTCCTGAAAATAATAAGAGACATCTTGTACACATGCATCTGGCCTTGTCCCATATTCTTCTTCTGTTGAGTTTTATGGCTAATTGTATCTAAATTCTTGAAATGAAATTTCAAGAATGAATTTCTTTGGTTTTAGTGTGTTTGAAAGAGGATATGTATTCTATATGTGTACTGTTTTTCCTTTTCTCAAAAAAACATAAGCATAATCTAGTTTAAATCAGAATTATCGGTCTGCTATAGCTGTTTTGTGACAATAGGTGGCAGTGTAAGACCGTGGTTCGCCACCGTGACTGTAGTAAGGAGGACTGTGGACGATTCAACAACGATAAACCACGTCTCTCTGTCTCATGTTTCTGTCCTGTATTTCAGGTTAGTAATGTGTCAAAAACTCACAGAAATTGCTGTAGTTTGTCAGCTAATGCTAAGAAATAATTTCAGTTTAAGTATGCAAGTGAAACAAGCGGTGAAAGCTAATCCTAAAATGTTAGTTTGGGCCACATGTCTCCACTGTTTAGTTAATTTTACATACTGGTTCACTCCATATATTATTTGTGATGTTTAAGATGTATAATAATGTTAAAATGTGTTAAAAATGGTGCAGGGAACAGTTTGAGTGTATGGATTTGATGTTCAGGTGTTCGGTTATTAGTACGTTATGTGTAAGCCCGCCTTATACTCGGTAGTATTTGTGTGTTAGTGCATTTAACATGCAATTATAGCCAAAACTTAGTTGGAAGTATGGATGTAGAGATATGAAAGTAATTCAGAGACAAAATGTGTTTGTGTAGAGTTTGACATTTCATTTTTGTACATGTTGTATGAACACAGAAAATATGTCTAGCGAGACAATGAATGTCCAGTAATCGTAAAGACTGGTTAAAGGGGCTTCTGGAGGTGGAGCAGGTCGTCCACTAAGTGGAAGATCGGTGGTTCGATTCCCGGCTACTCCAGTCCGCATGTCGATGTGTCCTTGGGCAAGATACTTAACCCCGATTGCCCTTGATGGCTTTGCCATCAGTGTGTGAATGCGTATGAATGATTAGTTTCCTTTGATGGGCAGGTTGGGACCTTGCATGGTAGCCCCTGTACCCATTCAACTTATGAATGTGTGTGAATGGGTGAATGTGATTCGTAGTGTAAAAGCACTTTGAGTGGTCGAAAGACTAGAAAGGCGCTATACAAATACAGTCCATTTCTATTTAAATGAAAAAAAGGGCAATGCACAGTATACAGTGAATGTAAATAAACACAACTGTGGACGATTCAACAGCGACAAGCCAAATCTCTCTGCCTCACGTTTCTGTCCTGTATTTCAGGATACATATAGCTGCTTATGGGTGCTGTAGCCCAGTACCTGTCACATACACTGTATGTATGCCATCAGTGATGGTGCAGGAGTGATTTGCCATCATGTGCATGTGAGTTACAAAGGAATTGGCCCTATTTCTTCACTTGCTTTATTCTCCTGACTTTTTGGAAATTTACTTAAAAACGTTGCAACATTTGGAATTAAAAGAAATTAGAAACATTAGAAACATACCCAATAAAGCCTTGTGGTTGTACAGGGCAACTCACTGGATACTAGAAGAAAATACTCACTGTAAATTTGTACATCTAGGAAGCAGGATGTGCCTGGAAAATAACATGGGGCACTGTCAGTGTTCCCTGACTCAAGAAAGGTTAAAATAATACACAATCTGCTTTTGTTCTAGCACCCAACAGCAATCCCAAATCACATCTCCTCCCAGCCCACTGTTGATATTCACAGTTGAATTTGTAACATCCACTTTGAACTAGGAATCAGTTTGAGAATTTGAGGCTCTGTTGTGTGCTGTAACAAAATCTGGAAGTGTATGTTCAAAGAATAAACTAATCCCCCCACACAACTCCTTTAAGGTCGCCTCAGGCCCGTCCTTTCAGCTGGCTCACTGCAGAGCTTTCTGAGCTCTGTGTTGGGATGAATAGGGACCACAGTGTCTGGAACTGGCTGCCACTAGCCTGCCAATCAATTTGTTTAACTCCCCAGGCGAGGGCAGTGATTGGTGGACCCTGCATACACACTCCCTTCCTGCCAACAAAGCAGCCCATATGCCCTCCCAGCAGGGGCCAGCCCTGATATGGGGGCCCATGCATTTAGAGACCCAGTTATAGGAATTTGGAGCTAATAGGATGAAAGGACTACCATCAGTGAATTGAAGCACAGAGCAAATCAAGTGGAATGCACATTCAGGGTGTCACTCATCATCCAGCCTGTACCTCCATTCCTCACTCCCCACAGCTAGCCTGCACTGCTGACTAAAGACTTTCAGTAGCATGCAGGTTAATTTCATTTCTGCATAATAACATAAATTAATCAAGTCTAATGCTATTTTCATTGTTGTTCACAAGTTTGTTGGTCAAGCTAGGTTTTGGCAGCAAAGCACAGCATGGCCTAATAATAATATTTTTGAAGGTTTTTGAAAAATAATACATAAAGTAGTGTCTTACTGGTGATTGGTTGGGTGTTGGCTGGATGGATGGTAGTTGTGTGGCCCTCATGAACATTCTTAATTACCATATCAATTACCATTACAATAGCCTAACAGAGCTAAATTCCAAGTCCCTAAAGGAATAGGCCCTTACAGAAATATTAAACATATATTATCATAATAGTATAGAATATAAATGTGCCATACAGCACAGTGAGTATACTGTGTGCATATCAAAAAGACAAAATTATGAGTGAATAATAATATAGCATAGGAATAATATAGTTATGCCACAGGCAATTGAGAGGTTTAAAGGGGTGTTCCACCATCATATGATGTTTATTTCAGCTTGCACTTGGAGAATTATAACAGAAATCCTGAGTTACAAATTGGAGGTGTAAGGTGTGGAGTTTGAAAGACGTGGGCGTTTACTAGGCAAGAAGGATCTAATAAAAGACACTAGTTGCATTATGGGAAATGTAGGACCCAGCATTTTTTTCAAGCTTGTGTTAGGATGTCTTGACCTCTGCTTGATTTTGACTTTTTTTTTTAAATCTGTCTCTTGAGAGTTAACAAACTTTACATTAAGTACAACACTAACTCTCAGAGTACTCTTTTAATTTCCAGATAGTGACTACTTCCAACAACTTCATATACAGAAATAGAAATGAAATTGTGTTTTCAGATCAGTATTAGATTTAGATTTTATTTTTGTTGTGCACATAGTTTAAACCAATGCTGTGTTTAAAAAAGTAATGTGAAAAACTAAATTAATTTAAAGTATGGTTCTGGTTTATTACAACTCGGGTTTTATTTTTGTAGTTTGTGCTCGTTCCTATTAATAACACTTTACTCTCAAAGTTAATCGTTGAGGTCAAGGAATGCAGTGATAATCACTTGGGTCAACAGCAGATGTGTAGTAAACACATGCCAAGGTTAGCAATGTTTATGTGGAAGAGAGAATGAAGACAACCAGTAAAGTTATTACTGTATAGTTGTGCACAGCTGTGCAATGAGGTATGATTAGCAACATTTCAGGTGCACTCACTTTCAGTTTAACTCAAAATTAAGTTTGGAGTAAATGTGGATAAAGTGTTGCTTTATTTCCAACCTATCTGATCATCTGACTGCTGGTGTTTCTTGACTTATCAGAATTAATTTATCTCAGCTATTATTTTGATGAGTATATTGTTATTATTACTAATAGAGATGATGGACAAAACCACAATAATAAAACCCAGGTTGCAATAAACTGGGATGATTCTTAAAATGTGAAAAAAAAAAAAACAATTTTACAAAACATTTAATGCTGTCCTGTCTATTTTTGGACTAAATATTTTCAATATACTGTATGCATACAGTTAAGGTGGAACCTAACCTGGAATATTTTCCATACTATTGGTAGGGCATGTAGATTCAATAGATTCTGGACCGACACCCATGAAGATTAGTCCAGGCAATATTTTGTATCAATAATTCATCTGTATATTTTATTCATTTAACTTGGATTAGTGTTCATGACACTTAAAGAGTTCTGATTTCTAATTATGCCCCAGAGGGACATATTTTCAAAGCTTCTAATTGGTTTTTGGAAGCTTTGTGGTAATATTTTTTGGATTAGTAAAATCAGGCCAATTACAATCTAACCTCCCAAACATATTGAAACTAATGGATCTGGGGGGATTTGTAGGGCAGATTTATCTTCCAAAACCATCGCTTTTACATCTGTGGGCCATTTGATGCCTGTGGCTCTCCCCTTAATCACAAAGCTGATTGTTTTCACCCAACAAAACTATTTGGAAATAGTTGTTAATCTCCTTCCCCAGTGGAGTCTGTTTTGGTCAGACATAATCTGCCAGAGTCTGATTGAGCTGCATAATCCCTGGATGAGGAAATGTCCAGCCCCCCACACCCGGCCCCTCCAGCCTCTATTGGGAATCTCTGTTGGTGGCTGGAGATGTGACCCCTCCCTGTCTCCTGTGGCGTAGCTTCTCTACTGTATGAGTCTGCCCTGGGGGCTAAACAATATGCTCCATTTTTTTTAATTAATCAAAATCTAAATCTGTTCCTCTGAGAGCAGATCTCCACAGTCTGGCTGAAGATGTTGATCTGTGATGTGTGTTGTGTGTTGAATAAGTTGAAGGGTTTTCTCTGTTGATTGATTATCATTTCTTCTTCCCTTCCATCCTCTCTCCATCTTCATCCTATACTCTCCTCTCCCCCCTTCCCTACCTTGTTGCCTCCCTCCTTTGTCTTTGTTTCTTTTCACTTCTTTCATGGTCGGCCGTGCTGTTCACACCCTCCTATCTAACATACTTTCCTCCTTTTTTCCTTCCATTTTCCCTTCTTTCCTCCTTCCTTCCATTCTACCCTCACTTTCTTTCATCCTTCCTTCCTCCCTTCCTCCCTCCGTCCCTTGTCTTTATCCTTACGCCTTTTTCCCCCTTCCATCCTGACCCCTCCTGCACTGCCACCTCCTTCTTTCCCTCTCTCTGTCCTTTCCTCCTTCTTCGCATCAGGGACTGATTCAGGGTCAGTGTTTAAGTCCCATGATCAGTTGTAGCAGTGAGCAGACAAAATACATAACTGACCCCAGAAAGGCGTCTGGAGCTTTACTGTGACAATGTGCAGCCGTTGGAGATGCAGTGACGTGGAAGTGACTGACAGCTGGGCCGGTCGAGGAATGAATGGAGGATCAATGACACATATCAACAGACAACTCCAAGCTGTGGGAAGAGGAGGAAGGAGAGGGTGTGTGTATGTGTGGGTCAGTGTTGGTGAAAAGACAACAGTAGTGTTGTTATTAAGATGAGCTCTGTGAAATTGATATGGTCTAAAATGATTGCATCATGTGAGTATGTTTGTCTAATGTTAATAATAAATAAAATACTCTACTTAAATAATATATAAAAAAAAAATAAAGACCTGATTTACAGCTGTTTTCTAACATTAGCAGCATCAAAAATATTATTAAGACATAAATGTCAGGTTTTAAATAATTAAAAGATCTGTCAATCAATGTGAAAGTGACAGCCAGTTGCACTCCTGTGTTTTAAATTCTGGTGGTACTCTGCTTGTGTTAGAAACATGGATTGTGCATCTAGCACAAAGCAAATATTATCATCTTCATGCTTTTTGTTCTCATGTGGCCCCATGTTGCAAGAACTTTCAGTTTAATATCTAAGGCATACTAGCATGAAGTTCCACAACTCCCTCTCCATTGACTATGGGCTTTTTGTGCTAACTAAACACTCTTTAACATAAAGGCAAATGATCCCCTTTTATTGACCTGTGGTTGTCACACATGGGAATTCTGTGTCAGTCTCCTATTGATGTCAGTTCATTGTGCATTCTCTGTCCTTTGAGCACCCTCTGCTGGCAACATCCAGCTTAACTTCTTTTGTGGATCCCCTATTTAGGGGCGTCTCAAACTACGTCAAACCACTACAGACCCAGCCCATGAGACAATTTCATACAGCTCCCTTAATTTTAAGACTGTAAAATCAGAGCATCTTTATTCCATATTTAACATTTAGCAAGCTAAGCTGCAATTAACTGTGCAACTTGGCAAATGGAACCATTAAGCTCAGACCAAAAGCACTCCTATCTACTGCCGAGCACTTGACACCAAACTGTCTCCTTCTAAACCTAACTAAAGCTGATCTGGTGCACAGTTTAAAGAGAGGTGCACAGACGATTTTTTTTTTCATGAACTTCAATGTGATTGCTACTGTACCTAAAGACGGGTGACAAATTAAAGGAAAAACTGGCACAGGTCTGAATGCTTGACCCCTACAGTGAGGTGATCTGGTGGCTCTGTTATGCAGTGGGGGGCATTTTGCTGGCATGGTTTGGGTCCACTTGTCTCCTTAGAGGGAAGGGTCACGGCTAATCAATACAAAGTTGTTCTGAGTCATCACCTTTATCCTATCATGAAACATTTCTATCCTGATGGGAGTGGTCTCTTCCAAGATAACAATGCCCAAATTCACAGGGCATGAGGGGTCACTGAATGGTTTGATGAGTATGAAAATGATGTGAATCATATGCTATGGCCTTCACAGTCACCAGATCTCAACCCAATTGAACACCTATGGGAGATTTTGGACTGATGTGATAGACAGCGCTCTCCACCGCCATCATCTAAACACCAAATAAGGGGATATTTTTTGAATAATGGTGTTCCTCAGCCTTGGCATTGATTCTACAAGTGTCTGGAACTGTTCTGGAGGGATGAACACCATTCTCCATCTCCCATTGGGAGACCCTTCCCTCTAAGGGGACAAGTGGACCCAAACCATGTACAGGTTTTTCCTTTAATTTGCATTCAGACCTGCACAGGTTTTTCCTTAATTTTCATCCGTCTGTATCACATCATTAAGGAGACAGCAGCAGTTCACTATCACAATGACACGCAATGGACAAGAGACATCAAAGGACAGGTTCACAATTTTTCAAGTTTGTCTTAAAACAACAGTCAGGTGCCCAAATGAACACTGAAATTGGCTGTACTTGCTGTAATCATTCTTGCTGTTCATACTGACCATTAGAAGATCCCTTCATAATGCACTTACAGTGTAAGTGAAGGGGGACAAAGTCCACAGTCTTCCTGTGCAAAAATGTATTTAAAAGTTTATCTAAAGATAACATGAAGTTTCAGCTGTCCAAATGAGTCAAATCAAGTAGATATCTTTCAACATTAGTCTTCTTAATGCAGAAGTCCCTCTTTTTGTTACTATAGTTCTGGCCAGTATAAACAGGAGGACTGATTACGGTGAGGAAAACCTCTGTGTCCATATGACTGTTGTTTCAAGACAGACTTTAAAAAAATTGTGAACCTATCCTTTAATCTATGAAACATGCAAGGCAGTGTGCTGGGCAAAAAGACAAGTTGCTCAGTGACTGAGTAGATATAATTGAAATGGGCTAGTGGCCCCCAAGTACCCCTAAGATATTGCAAAGTGGAATTAAATTCCTGTTTTAGTCAGTGTATGTCTCTGTGTTTTATTACATGGAATATGTTTGTGTTTGTTGTTGTTTTTGTGGTTGAAGGGCCAAGTTGTCAGGGTTCATATACGTTCAGACCACACTGACTGAGAACAATAGACCATCTGCGATTAAGAACAATGGTAATGTCACCACAGTTTAGACTGGGAGAGAGATGGGGGGGGGGGGGGGGACTACAGTCATACACCCCCCAAAAAGACCTCCCCACACAGAGAGACACCTACACCACAGTTGCTTCCAGAACATAGGTTCCTCTAGAGCAAAACCACTTAAGAGACATTATCTATTCATTCCTCACAAAGTTAATGAGTTAAACTCAACATTTGGTACAGTTAAAATTTAGTTTAGTACAATACAGATTTTTCAGTCAAATGTGTTTGGTTGTATCTTGAATACTTTATTGTGAGATACTACATATTTAAATGACAGAATAGCATCCTTCTCAGTTAGTAGTTGGAATATTAGGGGATTGAACTCTTCAACTTTTGGACTGGAGACTACAAGTCCTGAATTCATAGATAATATAAACATCATCAATCTAATTATCTTACATGAAACATGAAGACACAATAACACCCCTTCAAACTACCCAAGTAACTATACTGAACTGATTCTACCCTCCTTAAAATATTCCCACATATAAAATGGAAGACAATCAGGGGGAATAATTATTTGGTATAAATGGGAACATCACAATTATACAGTGCTGCTTGAAAGTTTGTGGACCCTTTAGAATTTTCTCTATTTCTGCATAAATATGACCTAAAACATCAGATTTCTACTCAAGTCCTAAAACTAGATATAGAGACATCAGTTAAACAAATAAAACAAAAACTTAACACTTGTTCATTTATTTATTGAGGAATATGATCCAATGTTACATATTTGTGCATGGCAAAAGTATGTGAACTCAGATTATTAATTCATTTCAAGGGGAAATTAGAGTTGGGTGTTTCAGTCAATGGGATGACAAACAAGTGTGAGTCTGGGAGGCCCTGCCCTGTTTATGATGCCTGGGATCAGCACGTCCAGGTCCCCGCCCCTGCCTGCTGCCCGTTTCACATTGAAAGCTGAGGTGGTTTGGGCACCTGGTTGGGGTGCCACATATCTCCTCTGGCCTGAGAACACCTTGGGAACCCCCAGGAAGAGGGCGTTGCCAGGGTGAAGGATGTCTGGATCTCTTTACTCAGTTTGATGCCACCGCGACCCAGTCCCGGATGAGCGATGGAAAATGGATGGATCAATGAAAAGGTAATAGACCAACACCCTTTTAGACCTGTATAAAAATTTGAATTCAACCAAATATAAAGATAGCATTGTAATACAGACTGGCAATGTTTGGAAAACATTTTTTTCAAATTTATATCAAAATCCATAACACTGCGGTTTAAAACACACATCAGATGTCCACCATTGACAAACTGAAATCATTAGAAAATGCAATAAAGGACAACCAAAATGCATTGGACAGTCAACAAGTCACAATTACAATGGAAAAGCCCAGGATATGTTACAACTAACCCAGGCTATGGGGTCAATTGTAACATTTCACTTCTTGTGTTTGAGACTAAACCATGCATTTTCTGTTTGTGTTGCAGAGATAAAAGCTACACCATTTAATAGCAGACACATGTCACTTGTTTGCATCACATTTTGAATGCACTGGTTTAAAAGAGCTCCAAGCTACAGACAGAAATGTCAGAAATGTTACAACCATTCCCGGTCTCCCCTACTCCATGACTACTGTGAAAATTGGGCAATCAGAGTAACTCTAGTTAGTTAGTTAAAACTAAAATTATGATATTTCTAAAAAAAAAAAAAAAAAAAAAAAAATCAAGATCACAAACTTAAAAAGATAAGTTTATTTGGAAGAGACAACACTGAGTCATACAACAGAGTATACATACCTAGCCCTAACTATCACTGCTTCAGGACATTTTGTCAAGGCTGTAAGTGCAATGGCAGATAAAGCTTGTAGAGCTTATTGCAGTATAAGGAAAATCTCATTTAAATTAAGCCCCCAATAAAGATTTGGCTTTTAATTTTCCAAAGTGTTATTGAGCCAACTCTTTTATATGGAAGTGAAGTTTGGGGCCCATTAATTAAACAAGAGAACTGGGATTCAAATCCAGTTGAAAAAGTACATCTTGAGTTCTGTAAAAACATAGTGAGAGTCCATAGAAACTGTCCAAACCACGGGTGCAGAGCAGAGCTCTCTTCCCCTCTTAATTAAAATTTTAAAAGAACAATCAAACTTTGGAACCATTGTAGGGTCATATTCAGATTCATACCAACACAGACCGCACCAACCGCAAAGCTGTCTGAACCCAGATAAAAAAATACCTGGAATGGAACAAATGAGGAACTCATATTCATATGTCAAAGTGATGATATGAAAATAATTCCCATTTCACAAGTAAAACAAATAGACAACATAATAAACTAGTATATTTCAAGCAGTGGAAAACAGAAATCTAATCAATTAATAAATTAAAATGCTATAATTCACTGGACAGAGACTTTCAAGTAGACCAATATTTAACCCAAATAAAACATCCTATAAAAAGACAAACCCTTACTAGATATAGACTTAGTGACCATAAACTCGCTATTGAAACTGGTCACCATAAGAGAGAATGGCTAGAAAGAACAAAGAGAATTTGTATCCTTTGTGGAACAGGAGAAGCTGAAACAGAGTTGTCCAAAATGCAAAGAAAATTTGATTCTGGTAACTTTCTTACCCCCCAAAAAAGACAGACTAATTCAAACCCTTCTTGGAGAAGACAGCATTACAGCATAACTGGCAGGAGAATATGTTACTGCATGTCACAAAGCAAGACATATTTTAATGTATAATATTTCTTTTTTAATTTACTATTTATATTCTATTGCTTATATGTGACTTTTTGCTTTGGCAACATGTTTGATCCATAATGTCATGCCAATAAAGAAAGAGAGGTGGGGGTGAGGCTAGTGACAGGGAGCAGGAAGGGGAGGGATAAAGATGGGAAAGAGAGAGGGAGGGAGGGGGCTGAGGGAGAGAGATTGTCAACATGAGATAATAATAGCTAGATAGATAGACAGACAGATAGATTTGTGTTAATGCATCTGTATGGTCACATGGTTCATAAGGTTTGTCCAACTGTTGGCTCTCCTCCTCATAAACCATTTAGATTAGTGTTTCTATTACACCCTGTATGTCTCCCTCTAGTGACCATAAGATAGTACAACAACAACTACTACTACTGCTACTAGACCAGTGGGACACAGACATTGCTATAGTGTATATACGCACCCTAATACCAGTTTTAATTGTATTTCTGTAAATGGCAGTGAAGCTAAACCAATAGCTATAAAATAAGCGTGCATAATATTTACACACGCTTTAAATGCCTGAAAAATACATTTTGATGTGAAAAAAGTGAAAAATATACTTGTAGCTGAAGATATGCATCCCTGTATATATACAGAATACATTCCATAACATCATTACAACTGTTTCTATTTTAGTATGTGCGTGTAAATGATCATGGAGAATTGGAGAACACAGAACAGAGCTTTTACCTCCTGAAGTGAAGAGGAATAATCTGCCGTGTCTGTCAAAACACTACATCCTCTCAAATACACAGCTTACAAGACAGGCTGTACAGCACAGTTTAAGAATGACTTTATTTTGTAAAGCCATTAAAGCCATGACATTACTAAATATGATAATGTAATGTAAAAATGTGTAAGTTAGTTAGTTAGTTAGTTAGTTAGTTAGTTAGTTAGTTAGTTAGTTAGTTTAGTTTCTAACTGGCAGATAAACATCATTAGGATTCCTGCATCCATCCCAAATTAAAAAATAAGCATTGTTAGCATGTTAATTGGAGACTGTTTTTGTTTAATTGCATCTACACAAATCCTCTCTGGACAGCCTCCAGCAATATACTGTATGACAGGGTGACATGTTAAGCTGAGGGAGAGGGGGAGCTGAATTTAAGGCCAAATTATTTGCCATATTGATGTCTGTCTAGAAATTCTGACCCTGAGCTGCATGCTTTTATACAAATAGATGCGAGTAATTGAATTAATCAGTGGAAAGGGATTTATTATCTGGCTGACATTCTGAGGATTTGAAGGCTGACATATGGGTGGTTTGTTTATCAGCACTACTGGAGACGACAATGATAAGCATCAGATAAAAAATAAATAAAGCTACATATAAGTATTTTCTGTAAACTGTTTGCTAAAGACATGATGTGATTTTAATTTGTAAAGTTTCTATTGGTAGGATATTAAAGAAGGCAATGACTGCAGTGGCTGAAAGTAATACAGAACCTTTGCCAGATATTGCCAATGTACAACTTGGTGCCAATACTGTATGGCAAAGGGAGTGTCAGAGCTTTCTGCAGATGCAATGGAGCAGTTAGAACAGGACATGGCAAGGTGCAAGTGGTTTTCAATCCAGTGTGATAAATCTGTGGACTAAATAGATACCACCCAGCTGGCTGTTTTTGTTCAGATGGTGTTTGAGGACTTTTCCACCAAAGAGGAGTTTTTGGATTGATTGCCCACAGCAAGCAGAACTGGACTTTCATAAATTTCTAAACTATCACTGCATCATACATCAGCAGGTTATATATGCAAAGGTTATGGGATGATCATGTCCTGACAACTGTTAAAGAGAAGCCGTACAACACAGGAGCTTGAAACTGTTCTTTGTGGAATGTTCTGATGGGTACAGTGATCTCCTCCTAACAGCGGTAAGGCGGCTGAGCAGGTGTAAGATACTACAGGGCATTCTTTCCTTGCTGAATGCAATCAACACTTTCATGCAAGGAAGGAGGACACTACTCTGTTTAATTACAGTTTTAGTTTCTTTAAAATCGTTTTGTTCAGTCATGGAGTAAGAGGTCAAATCAAAGGGGTATTAATTGCTGAAAGTATGGAAACCTGATCACTGTACTCTCAAAAATGTTTAAGAATATTTGTTAAATATTCCACCACACCTCATTTTAAGACCAACACGCCCATGTGTGCTCTGATGGGCACAAGTGCATTTGCTAATTTAACAACGTGGGCGCTGGATGGGAAAATGACAACTGCGTCGGTCTTATACTAACAAAGACACTTGCGCTGTGCTTGGCACTGCTTTGCGCCAGGCGTAAGATAGGGCCCTTTGACTGTTTTGATATAATGTGTGAATAAATGTAAATAGTAATGTAAGACATGATTATCCCTCAGCCTTTCATTTTCTTAAATGAACTTTCAGAGGAAAAAAGACTGGAGACTCCTGCTTTAGATTGTAGTCTATAGCCACACCTACAAAGCTGGTGAAAACATAAAGCAGAAGCATATGTCAAAACACCCTTTAATCATACACTAGGACTGAAGACAGTCTTTGAAGTGCACAATATGCAGGCAAAACAGTATAGCTGCAATTTTACTGACAAGATTTAAAGTTCAGTTTGAGTTCATGAAAACTGCAATTAACTGTTTTTTCTTTAATTTAGTTTAAAATCTTAAAATTAGCTATATTCACAAAATGTCCTTGTCTTAACCAGCCTCAATAATATCAAATATCTCAGACTCACAGATTTACCCCATCACTATCAGTGGCCATGCTCCTGCGTCACTAATATTGAATAGAAACGGCTCATACAAATCCATCACCAGATGGCGCTTTACCACATCTCACATCAGTTTGACAGTTTTTGACAGTGATTCTCTGAAAACATCACCAGCTCTCCTTTGAAAAACAGGAAAGGCAGAACTAAAATAATCTCATTTCTGGTTCACAAAAATAGAAAAGAGACGGAACAAGAAGACAATTTTGAAACAGAAAAAGTACAGGACATTTTAGGAATCCATCTTAGGAAATGCTAAATGAACTAAGTAAATACAAATTCCAACTAAATGAAATAATAAATAAGAAAAACCCAATTCCTGATACACAGGCTTCCACACAAATAGTTTGAATATAGTAATAAATAAAGTAAATACCAGGCAAATGAAATTGAACGAAATCCAGAAAAAAAGCAATGATGCTAGTTATTAAAGCCTGCAAGCAAGCCTACACACTTCCTCGGGTGTGCCCTTAATGCTGTGAATCTCTGGTTGGTCAGCAGAAATTCTTCGGCTGACTGGTCACTGACAACATTGGTATATATGGCCCTTGATGCTATGCACCAGAAAACAACCCCTCAAACCTTGACTTTTACTCTTCCTCAGTTCATCTTTCACCACCGGTCCTGGAGTGACTCATGATCTGTTGACAGTGGTTTTCCCTTGTCTTCAACAAATCACACAACTGTCTACCACTTTCTTGGCAAGTCCCCAGCCTTTAATCACCCAAGCCCTTTTCCTCATCATCAGATCATGATAATCAGACTGAATTGCCATTTTGTTTCACTATTTTAGTTGTTGAAGAAAACTAACCCCGGGATTCCACCGCGCCGCGGTCCGGCTCCAGCTCGGTTTTGTTCCGTCCTCTACACAGCGCCCTATTCCACCGGGAGCGTGTCAGAAGCGGAGCGTCTTCACTGTGGGGAAGCGTTCCGCCGATTAAAGTCAGTTGCACTCCTACTACAGTAATTACAGCAGCCTTGTCAAAGCTGATAAAGTGCCTTAAGGCTACCGTAATTACTGCAGTAGCAGGGCAACTAAACTGCTCAATTTTGTTAACTTGCTCAGCTTTCGTTGATTTGGTCATTTTCCTTGATTTTTGTGTTTCTACTATGGTTAAGTAGGCTACTTAGTTAAATGGTTTCTTTATTCGTCTGTTTTAATTGCGTTTATTGTTGATACCAGGAGTCTGCACGGGGTGTTTTATTTTGAAAATTGACCGGATGCTCAATGCTGTTTCTGTGTCTGACTTCCTGCCCAGCTCTATCTGCTCTGTGCGGCTTGACGCGGCTTCCGTAAAAAAATAGACGAGGCACCTATCTTCAGCGCAGCGGAGCGGAGAGCCGCTTCTGGGACGCTTCTGAAACGCGCCGCGGCGCGCCCAGTGGAATCGGATACATTGACTAGAGTGGCCGCGTCGGAGCCGGAATGCGGCGCACACGCGCCGGGTGGAATTTAGGGGGGGTAGATGTGGGCAGTGATTAAGAGGTCAGGAGAAAAAACTAGTAGAGACCTGGTTCTTTGTTTATATACTGGCTGCAGTATAAAAGAAAGTGTTGATCTGTCTCTACCTCTTGTTGCTGTACCCTCTTGTTTCCCAATCTTAATTTAAAGTTTACAGTTAGAAAATAGAAATCATAGTTCAGAAGGGTTTTGCTTTTTTTTTTTTTTGTTGCAGTTGTTGATGTTATCGTTGTTTGACAATGATTTTGATGATGCAATGACAATGTTTAATTGATTAAAAAAAAAAAACAGAATTATTCTGTTGACACTCATTTATTGTAGCAATTAGTATTAAAAATTTTGCCAGTAAGCATTATTTTTTATATTATATGTTAACATAATAAAGAGTACAAACATACAAAAAGTTGTTAACAAGGAACTTTCAAAAATAGTACCACTGAATAGAATCTGAAGTTCAAAGTGCAACACATACAAATACACATACACATACACACATATCATCACATCACAACATTTGAGTTGCATCAGTGAAATGCCTTTCAAATACACCGAACAGATCATATAGACACAAGTAGACGTCATGGTCAAGTAACCAGGATATGCTTGTCCTGGAAGCCAATGTGATAAAATTGTTGCTTTTCTGGAGTTGACATGTCAAATTACTGCTGGTGTTTGGGTTGAGGGTATGAAAATGACTGGGTGGGGTGACACGCCCTCCTCAGTGTTATTAATAATCTCTTTGGACATAGAAAACTGCAACTCCAACACCCTCCCCATAATATCTCAAAATACTAACAGTATCAAATTGATACTACTTGTTTTGCAATTAATAATTAAAAGTTGCACAAAAAATGTAAGATGGTGATGGCTTGATATGTTAAAAGAATAATCATTGTCACATAGTTATCAAGTTTCTCAAGAAGTGGACTTTTTTTCAAATTCAATTTCCTATTGTTCTAGCCACTCAGAATTGCTCCTCTCTGCCTGAGGCTCCCTGACTAATATCTAGTTTCCAGGTATTTTCCAGTGACTGGGAGGGACCAGTCACTGGTCCTCCTCCTGTTGCCTGACAAGACGTGTCCCGATTCCTCAGCAAGCACACCCAGTCAAGCACCATTCATTTAATTGCAGGACGTAACCATGAATCTACTATGTACCGCTACTGTTGCTGAATAATGAAACAGATGCATACCAGCAAATTTTATCAATCTAACCCTGATTTTAAAAATATATATATATTACTTTAAGCTCACATGTCTGAGTGCCCTTCAAAACTAAACCATTTACATGAGGCCCAAGTTTTACAACTAGATGTGTTGGACAGCTTAACAGCTGCACAGTGCACTGTCCTATCAAAACACAAGTTAATCCCTATCAGTCAATTGTCAGTAAAATTCCTCTGCTCACCGATGCACAGGAGAGAGGAAGACTTCCTCCTACGGTAATCTCTGGTTGTGCACATGGGCGAAGTGGTTTTACATACAACTGAACACAAATACTGAACTTGTATTGTAGTCGAATATGACACATTTTACTGGAGTTCTGCTTTATTTTAAGAATCAGAATAAATGAGGAGGGGAGCCGCTATAGAAGAAAAAAATTGAGCCTCTAGAGATCATTGTTTCTCAAAGCTGATATATCAGTTCTTCTAACTACTAGTTGATTGTGATGAGGAAAATAAAACTGGTACAGAGACAAGGTGAAGACTGAAATAAGAAATAAATCTCAGCTCTCCCAAAAAATAGAGACTAACCCTTCCCCAATGGCTGAATAATGAACCAAACCAGCCATAAAGTGAATATTAGCCTTTACACTCAACATGTGGACAGCAACATGACTCCAGAGGATGTATTTTTATGTAGTCTGTGTCTGTGAATGACTAAGTATTGTTTACACCTTAGCCATAAAAATTTGACAAACTGAAAGTGTATCAAGATTCTGTTGCTTGTTTGTTTTGGAGATGGGCTGCCTTTAATAGTTACATCTCAGTTTATGTCACCTTAATTCTTTGAATTGCATCTCTAAAATGGCAAAATGAATGATCCAATCTAATCAGTGTGATTGACAGGAGAAATGATCAGAGGGGCAGAGTTCATGCCACCATGATGAAGACCAGGACTGAAGAACGGACAGATTTCGTGAGTGAAGGAGCAGTCAGTGAAGGAGTAGAGATGAACTGCAGCATCTACGTCATAAAAGGAGACCAGACCCTCCTCGTAACTCACAAACACCCCAACCCTCTGAGGCCTCGAGTCCAGACTCAGACGGACAACAGGGCTGGTGAGAGTTAAGTACTCATTCCCATTCCTCAAACCCACAGCCCAGTAGCCATTCACTGGGCTCAGTGGGAATATTCCCCTCCTGTCGACTGACCATTTGACCACTCCCAGAGTCCAGTCAGTCTTCCCTGTAACCTGAACCTCATAGTAAAATCTTCCCGAAGCGAAACTCTGCTGTGCTAGGACACTGACATAAAGAGAAAATCTCTCTGAGTTGTCTGGCAGGTCCCTCCTCATGTTGCCACACCACACTTGTTTCCCATCATCAGACAGCATGAGCCAGGGATTAGCTGTGTCAGGTTCAAGAATCACATCCACTGCGTAATGCTGGACCCTCTTCAGCTTGGCCTCATGCAGCAGCTGCCTCTTCTCTGTGCTGAGTGTCTCCTCCAGCTGAGTCACAGCTCTCACCACACTCCCCTCATATGATGGTGGACAGATGCTGGGCTCCGTCCAGGTCTTGTTGAGTAGAGCTGTATTTAGGGATGTGAAGCTCTGGAGGAGGTGAAGGTGGTCTTGAGTGTGTGAGAGCTGCTGCATCTCAGTACTTCTCTTTATCAGTGCAGAAATTTCCTCTTCCAGTTCTTTAATGAAGCCATCGGCGTGTTCCTCAGTTGTTTTCTGCCTGCCTTCAATCATCTCAATGAGTTTGTTCAGGTCTCTCTCCGCATTCTGCATCAGAATTGTGAAAATCCGAATTCCATGTGCTATCTCTCTCTCTGCATCTTCCTTACTGTGCATTTTAAAGCATTTCATCTGCTTGATCTTCAGTTGCCTCTCCTGGATCATGCGCTGGATTTCAGCCTCTGCCTGCTCCAGCTCGACCTTTTTTGCTTCATATTCGTCTTTCAGAGAAACAATGTTGTGTGTCGCATGGTCTAAAACAGTGCAGTGCGAGCACACATATGTCTGATCAGTCTTGCAGAACAGCTCCAGAGGTTTTTTGTGCTTTGTACACACCCTGCCCTCCATGTTCTCCACAGGATCAATCAGCTGATGTTTTTTCAGGGTGTCAGCTGACAGATGAGGATCCAGGTGAATCTCACAATAGGAAGCCAAACACGTCAAGCAGGACTTTAGCGCCTTCAGTTTAGTTCCGGTGCAGACATCACAGGAGACTTCTCCTGGTTTGGCAACTTGTATCTCAGAGTCCATGCTGCCTCTCTTTCCAACTGACTGTCTGAACTCAGCAGCCATCTCAGATATAAAAGTGTTGACAGACAGCTCAGGTCGTGTTTTAAAATTCTTTTTGCACATGGGACACTGGCACTTAACACTGTTAATTTTCCAGTGCTGAGTGATGCAGTTTTTACAGAAGTTGTGTCCACATGGTATAGTGACAGGATTAGTGAACACATCCAGACAGATGCTACACAGGAACTGCTCTTCAGACAACACACAGCTCGTGGCTGACATGGTGACACACTGAGAACAAAAATGAAAGTGAAAGTCAAACCACCAACACAGTACACAATGCTATATATATCACAAATATATGCCAATTGGATTACTGGTATACTAGATAAAATAATTAGATTTTTATGATACACCTCATGGAAATGTATTATATGTATATATATATATATATATATATATATATATATATATATATATATATATATATATATATATATATATATATATATATATATATATATATATATATATACACACACACACATATATATATATATATATATTCATATATTAGTCAGTGCATTTATATGTTAAGGTGGTTATTTAAACCACATTAATGTGCAGTAACTGTACCTGTAGAAGCTGAAGAAAGGTTGAAGGAGAAAAGCCTGATGATCCTGTTGAAGTTTTATTAATCCTTAGACAGAAACTGAGAGAGACTGAGAACAGCCTGTAGCAGCTCCGAGGTTCTTTGACTCACAAACAAGGAAATGTTTTGCTGAGAATCCAACTGCCTCTAAAGTGATACTCCGCCTCCCTGTAACTTGTTTTGTTCCGTCTTCCTGCTTTGTGTTCGTTCTGTGTGGTGCATTACACTGTAAGGCAGGACGCTACACTGACTGGAATGCAGTGTATAGAATAACAGTTTTTCAGAAATTCAAGTGTATTGTTAGAAACAAAAGTTTTGATAGGTGACACATAAACCAAAACGGTGTTCCACTTTGCCAAAACTCTCCATACAATCAACAGAAGAATCACATAATGACATCTAAAAAGAAAACATATCAAATACCTTCTCACTCAAGACAGCAAAAAGACACATAACCTTCTTCTTTATAACCTGGCTGATTGTTATTCAATGCTCATGAAGAAAATGTGTTGGTTTTAAATGTATTTAATGAAATCTAGGTGTGAGACTGAAAGAGAAAGTAATTTCTTTGTGTACGTGACAGAGGGCAGAGGAATTTCAGTCCATAAAAGAGAGGATGGAAAGTACCTGAAAGGCCAAGTTATACGAGACTGAAAATCATTTCCACAAGTAAGTGAACTAATGGAAATTTGCTCTCTTGTTTCAATATTGCCATCAAAATCTGGACATCTGTTGTTCTACTTGCCTCTGCACTCATCCAATCAGAGGAGCAGGGAGACAAAGAAAAGAATTTTAAAAAATATTAGATTTTATTTAACAGACTTCAAATCGACTGCAAGGGAACAATATCACTATGAACTAAGAATATCTACATTTGTCCTTTTTTGAGGTAGAAAAATGATGATTTTTTGTAACTTCTACATACTAAAACTGATAATTATATTTATGCATCTCTAGTTTTTTTCCATCTTTACCTGTGAACAACCTTCATCATCAGCCCATGGGACTTTGCACCTCTGGAATATGGTCTGATTTGTCATTTATTTTTATGTTACTATATGTTTGACTATGGCTCCATTTTCCAGTGTAATGGCTGTTTGCATCCGCACATATTAAATGTAGTCTGATCAGAAGTAAACAATAAACCAAAAGAAATCAGTCTCATGAAAAGATGTATTATTTTTTTGAATATATGTCATATCATGTTGCAGTTACACATCTTGCTCTGTGGTATAGCTTCCCCTTTTTCCTTATCTTCTGTAAAAACAAGTTTAAGTCTTATTTACAGTACCTTTATAACAACTCAGAAAACATGGCAACTGTAGTGGAAATTCTCTGCTGCTGGTGAAGAACGAAATATAGACTTCTGCCAGCCGACAAGGTTTTATTTTCTTTGCAAAGAAAAGGTCATTCAACATGCGAGCGGTTAATGAAGACAGACCCCGAGCATGGGGAGAGCTAAACATTTATACCTGAGGAACGCCTCCCCCCACCTGCTTTGGGGAGCAAACCTGTTGTAGGGCTGCAACACAGTTATGTTCTTGTCCATCATCTGATGTAGGAAGGAGAGTGGCAGGGTTTAAAACATTGCATTTCACAGTCTTTGATGAGGTTAACATCATACTTACTGACAGCCCACAGTGTCTTAGTGACCTCCTGTAGGGCTGTAATAGCTGTAGCTTGTTCTTCAGATAGAAAAGAAAAAGAAAAAGGTTCAGAAGTGCTTTTTGATACCAGCTGGATTGTTCTTTGAGTGTGCACAACAGATGTTAAACTCTTAATATAGCACTGCAGTGTTGGTGAAAAAAAAAATAGATTGATCAGACGTTTTTTTGCCAATCAGCTGCGCGCTGACATGATTTCATAAATGGGCCCAAATCTCTCCAACTATCTGATGTGTGTTTTGCAAGTGTGATGTGTGAGATTGAACCGTCCATGGTGTACACATCACATTGAGCTGGTGTGAGAGAGACTGATATAGCGCATTTATGTTGTGTCCAATAAATGTGTGTCAGTGTGAGTCTATCGAATTCTTCTTTCAACCAGCGTTCCTCATATGGCTCATGGAGACACATGAGAGATGCAATGCAAATCTCCTGCTGAAATCTGTTGCAGCTGTTGAACCTAATTTTCTAGCCTTTGTTACAAGGTCAGAAGACGCAGTCACTGGTTGCAATTTCCATTGATATGCATACTGCAAGTCTGGGATGTGGTGAACAAAGGAGTGTGAAAAATTTGGTTCCAGATCAGATAGCCTGCAAACTTTGATACCTTCTAGGGTTGAGATCAGACAAATACCTAATTTGCACATCAAGTCTCTGCCCATCAAGTTAATGAGGCAGACATTAGAGAGAAAAAATGCATGTGTGTAGCTGTTTGACTTGTATGTACATTTGAGTGGGACAGTAATGTTTTCTCTAACTGTTTGATCTGATGAACCAACAGAGTCTTATGACAGAATGTGTGGCCCCTGAGTCAACTAAGCATACCACATTTTGTTCTGTAATGATCAATGTATGTTGAGGAAATGTTTTGAAATGATCAGATGTGTACTGTGCAAAAGTTAGAGCAATTGCATATCTATTGTCTGAGCCCTCAATAGATGGTGTATTAATCTGCTCAGCATGTGTGTGTGGGTGTGGTGCAGTACCTTCTTCCCACCTCACAAGTTGGTTTGGCTTGTCAGCAGGAGTCCATTCCTCTCTGACAACCCCCAACCGTCGTCAGTCTGATGTGTTTGCTGGATTTGATGGTGTTAGTGTGGGACAATCACGTCTCCAATGTCCAACTCTGCCACAGCTGTAGCAGACATCATTTGGAATTCTTCTCTTTTCTTCATCTTGGAGAGTAGTTGGTCATGGGCGTGCATGGCATGTCGGCGAGGTTCAGACAGGTATGCATCACGCCAACCGATGCAGGAAATTTTAACAGCTGATGCAACATCTGGTTTTAGTCCACCTAGGAAACTATTACAAAGATGAATTTCCCACACATCTGAAGTGTCAGTGGAGTCATCAGGCAGTTTAAGGCCACTGTAGGTGTTGAATGTCAGGCGAGTGAGATATTCGTCAGGGTTTTCACCATCCTTTGTCTGCAGGCGGTGACTTTCTCCATGTTAACTATTATAGGGAAAGCTTGGGTGAATGCATCACAGAGGTGACGGACAGCATCTCTGTATTGGGTATTAGACTCATCTTCCTAGTGAATGTTTTTGCAACGGATGTCAGAATTTGGGAACTTACTAGCTATTTTCTGCCAGTCTGTGGCTTTCATTTTGGTAATCAGGAGTCTTCTTGGTTTAAACACCTGGCAAAATGTCAAAAATTGTTCAGTAAATATTTTACCTGATGCTGTGGGGTTAGGCAGATGTTGAGAGGCCACTGTGACATCAGCAGAAGTCCATGGACGCAAAAACCAGCGTTGCACCTTCTGGTCCAGATACTTCAACCATGGGCATGGTAAAGTCTGCATCTTTATTGGGGTGGCGCAGTCTATGTGCAATTGGAGAAGAGATGTCGATTGTCGGATTTTGTGGTGGAACAAACACATCAGGATGAGCTGCTCCCAGGCTTGTCTTTCCTTGTGGCATGGTGGAGTCTGTTTGTCCTCTTTCATTGGACATGGCAGGGTTGCATGGTGGTGGAGCTGGAGACTGAGTTGGTGGGTGGCCATCGAGGTCTGGATCCAGCTTCAAAGCCGCCAACTGTGGAAACAAAGAAGAAGAGTTCTGCGAGTCTGGTGTTCTTTGTGCATCTAAATTCTGTTTTTCATTGTTTTCTACTTTTTTGCATGAAAAGGGTAGTTGTATTTGCATTATTTTCCTGTTTCGTGCTTCTGCTTCCCCTTTCCACATTTGTAAGCATTCTTTTTGACCTTCTAAAATTTCTAATTTTTTTTACAGAAAGTTTTTCTCATTTCATGTTCCTTTTCTTTTAGTTTTGCTTCTACCAGTGATGTTTTTTAAACTGGGGGATTTCTCTATTGGGAATCCAAAACTCAGCTGTCCAGACATTTAAATATTTCAAGCTTTTATCCCCATATTTCCTTCTCATGATACAAACTCAACACAAAACGGCCCCTGGTATAAAGCACCTTATTCCAAATAAGTCCAAAAGGCAACGTATATAGATACTGACCCCAATCTGAGTCCAACTCAGGTTGTCAACAATTGCGGATAAAATGAAAATGAAAATATTTAGCCAAATTAAAATCCCAACTTGGAAAAGCCAGATTAAAGAAAGAGAATTTAAAATGTCAATATTTCGATGCTCACCAGATGAATTTCACTGAATTAGACTACGTCTGTTTCTGGTGAAGAACAAAATATAGACTTCTGCCGGCCGACAAGGTCTTTCTTCATTAACCACTCGCATGTTGAATGACTTTTTCTTTGCAAAGAAAATAAAACCGTATCATAGTCTGAATATCCATCCAAGACATTTGTTAATGGTTCAAAAATAGTTCTAAAATGAGGTTACTTGGATGTTACCTGGATGTCATCTCTGGACATTCCAGCAATGTCAAAATATGTCGTTACTATCATCAACATGCCCTTTTAGCTATTCTCCAAAGCTTTATGTATACAGTATGCATTTCACAGCTGTACTATATCCTATACATCCTATATGTCTAAATGAACACCTTAATATACTATATGTTCTAAAATGGTCTGCTCTAGCCCCATCTACACACCCTGTGGCTCAGTCACACAGGCTTCTCAGCACAAACCTCATAGGAGACATACAAACGTTTTTTTGTTTTTGTTTTGTTATTTTCCTCATGTCATCCAGCAGTAGTTTGCATCTGATTGCACAGGTGTCTCCTCTGGATGAGAACAAATTTGCCCAGGGAAAAACATTTGAATAAAGTATTTGCACAAACTTCCCAGCTTTTCAGAAACAGAACTACAAACATGGCCCTACTGTCTTCTCTGTATGCTACATCCACAATGGAAATAATAGATTTTAGAGAAGTTTATATGGCTGTGCCTTCACCAAATAATGTTTTGCTCATCTTTACACTTTCATTCTATGTTCTTTCACCAGCTGACACATGATCACATAAAAAATGAACTTTTATTCTGATTATGGTATTAATGCCCACTACACTGAATAAAGATTAATGAGTGATTCTTACTGGCTCTGTCATCCACAACAGTTAGCATCCTATACTCACAACCTTTCCTTTACTCTGGTGATTCTCTTTATAGCCATCTGAGACTATAGACTGTAGACTGTTGAAAATACTAAATACTAAACTGTTGAAAGTACTAATGTGCACATCAAACTTCTCAGTATTGCTGGGCAGAATGACCAAAGATTTGTATCACAGTATTTTTTTAAGATTCTGGCTGTTTCAAGGTATATCACATTTTTTTTTGTTCGTTCGTTTGTTTGTTTTGTATGACTGGGCCTTTATGTAGGTTTGTAGTGGCTTATTCTACTGTCAGGAGTACCTAGAATGTAAAAAAAACATTTTAATTTCATCATGTATATAGTGAATGTTTTGATTATTCTAGGGTTTGCACGGTCCAACAAAATGATGCAATATATGAAGGAATCAGTATGCATGAAACAGTTGCCGAATGTAAACAATGTTTATTGTGCAAACTGCAATGTAGTGAAAACAGAACTTAAAAATAAATAGATATGCCAACAACTTAAACATTCGTTTTCAAAACAACATATTTTAAGATATTTCTATCAACACTATAAACTGACCTAAAACACTCAAAATGTTTAAGTATTCAAAGAGATATTTCTCAAACGTCCAGTTGTACAAGTAAGAAACAAGCTAGCTTTTCTATTTTGTACGAGATCACAAGCGGGTATATTAGCTGTGGGCTTGCCATTTATACAGTTTGTCAGTATTTTAGGCTTTCTATTTAGTTGACCATTGGAGCATATGTAGTTTGTAGTTTTCAGCAGTATTTGCGCCAGCTTGGTATCCTAAACTGGGATGAGTTGGCTCTAGCATGCTGTTTCCGATGAGTGGTTGCTGTCAAATTACACCTGTAAAAACGCCAAAGGGAGTCAGATGTAATGTTTGCCTGACTGCGCTGTAGAATTTAATGTTAGTGTTTTGTACTTTATATTTTCTTTGTTTTATTCATTTTCTACTTAAGCAATATTACACGAGAGGGTGTGCTTTACCATCATTGTTAGCACAACAGTGATGCGGTCAGGAACGAGGCGTTTGCGCCAAGTTCCATAAGTATCACTGAAGTCATCTCCAACCAGAGATGGAGATGAAGAGATGGAGCTGGTAAGAAAGCAGTGAAACAGATCAATAAAAAAATATCTAATTGTTTCACAGCGGTTACTTTCTAGAGCACAAATAAACACACACACACCCCCGCACACCAGCATACAACCCAGCAGCGGTGCGCAGCAACACCTGATTTGGTCTGAATACGGCCTTAATCCACCCTTGTTTTTTCCCCCGCCTGTATTTGGGGCCAGCCTTAATTTGTTTGTGTCGACTTTTAATGAATACTGGCCACTATTAGAGAAAATACGGTAGTCTCATCTGAGAGAGTTGATCTGCACTCAGCTGTGCTGCTGGTCAACTGTGCCAGGATCTGAGTACTTTTCATTCAAGTAGGTCAGAATGGTTGTCTTCATGTCCTTGGTCAGTTGAGAGTCATTTTCTCCTTCAGCAAGAATGGTTTCATTGAAGAGATGGAGTACTGGCTTGAGGTATGAGATGCTAACATAGCGTTCACCAGACAAGGCATCTGTGAACTCCTGAAGTGGGTTCAACACCTTGTTAACTGCCTCCAGCACATCCATGTCCTGCAAGCTGGGCACCAAGTGCCTTGTTTTCTTGCCAGCTTTCAGCACCTGACTTATGGCTCTCTCCTGCTCGATCAGTCTTTGGATCATCTACTGTCACGGTCCCCACCAACTAGGCTTCTCTGTTATGAGCTGGTGCTTTGAGTTCAGCTTGAGAAAAGGCCAGGTCCCCCTTCCTTTTCCAAGAGTACAAGAAGGCACTGACAATTTTTTTGCACACACTGACTGCATGTTCTGTGCAGGCATCTTTTACTCTTCTCTCTGTAGAAACAACAAACACACTGTTTAGTACTTTTTTGCTATTACAGAAATATTATAGCCTGCTAATTCAAATGTTAATAAAAACACCATCCGTTGTTGAAAACATTTTTTAACACAATTTTAAATATTTAAGACAAAGTACTATTATCTAATACTATTATATTATCTACTATATAAACGATGTCCAAAGCAATAACATTTTTAAGCTATTGTGAAAGTGCCTTTTAATCTTAGAGAGAGGTTGCAGAATGTGCAGAAAGCAGTATGTGCAGAAAGTGGCCTTGGTTTGATATTGATGGAAGTCTAAGCATATCTGAATCAAATCTTCTCCAATCATATCCTGCCAGTTTCCACACTATAGAGATCCATCCATCAGTTTTGTACCAGTAGATGACAGCAAATCCCTTCCACACTGGAGCGGAGCCAAATTGCGCAGCAATATCATTAGTGTCTGTAAAGGCAGTTAGTACCTTTTTGCTATTACAGAAATATTATAGCCTGCTAACTCAAATGTTAGTAAAAACACCATAAAGAGGCACCTTCTCCGGTGAGAAGCATGTGTTGACAGGCACCTTGACAGGAGAAGCGTTCAGTTACCATCTTTCCTGTTCCAGGAGGATGGTGGAGTGAACATTTGGAATCCTTGCTGCCCAGTCGAGACTCTACTACAGAGTGTTTGATGTCTCACCAAAGGTGGTGGATGCAGTGGTGAAGGTGTGCCCCCTGCCATCAGAGCCACAGCTTGCCATGCAGCCCATCCTGCAACAGCAACAATGCCTTTAGGGAAGCACAGGAAGTTAGACAAAGGTACACCATCTACTTCTCCTCTCCAGCAGGCGAAGCTGCATGGCAGCATTCTGTCATCTAATGCCTCTCCATCTCCCACCACCATCAGTACTATCAAAAAAGGTTATTTTAAGAGCCACCCAAAACCTTAGAAAATTAGCATATTTCCTTTTCTCTTACACTAACAAGCTATACAATGCAACACATAAAACAGTAGTCTAAATAAAACGAATTACTAGGAAGGAAGAATCATTTTAATTATTTTAATTATCAAGTACAGATTCATAAATAGCAAAAGTATCAACACAAAAAAATAAAGCTATTGCTGTATATTCATACAGGTCATGTGTGTTTGTATGTGAAATATTGTAATCATATTATTTTATTTATCAGATTCATAAATAACAAAACAAAGTGCCAACAGGAATAAAAAATGAAGTTACTGCTACAAGTTTATTCAGGTCCTGTATGTATGTGTATTTTACTGATTGCCAGAGCCAAATTCTGCATTATGTAAAATCTGTTGGAATTTATATACATACATACATACATATATATAATTCCCTAAGTAGCTGCTGATCAATATAATTCATTCTAAGGAAAGTATGTGTTTTAGTGATAGCATTGCTGTCTGGCAGTATAGTTGTTCAGTCCTCTGGGTATTCACTGCACATTCTAAATAAGTCCATCGTGGACGTTGTTCATGTATCTCCCCATTCTACCACACCACCATGTCACGTCGAATTCCCTTTAAATTGACATCTTCCTCTCTCTCTTTCTCTCTCTCCATGCCCTAAGGTTATATACTTACTCTTCCTTTGTTACACAATGCCTCTCTGCCATGATCCTACATGCAGTATATGTGCAGTGTGTGTTATGTCTGTATGTGTACTGCAATGAGGAGATAGCATCACTAAAAGTAACACACTTGAACAGCTATTTTGCAGAGCTTTCCACAAGCGCCCACTGCTGGCCAAACAGCCAACGACTCATTTAAGTCCAGCCGGCTACTTTATCATATTAATTTTTGATTCTAATAAAACAGGTTGTGATTCACTATGCATGTATATTTATGACCTCTGCTTCAAAACAATGCAAGCATGATGATAGAGAAACATGCCTATCTGTCTGTATCAGTCCTGCCCCCACATGCTATATATCAATATGTGTATGTCCTCGAATGAGAGGTTGTGTCCTGCTGAGCAGAGAGCGGAAAGTCATCTTCAGTGTTTGACAAATATTAGCAAAATAATTGATGACAAGACATTACACGAAGAATGACATTGATTGCATAGACAGGGGACATCCTCATTAGACAGGCTAATTCAGAAAACACCGGTGGCAGCAACTTGACGATTGTGCAGTAAGTATTAAAAGGTCCACTGAAAGCGCTGCATTTTCCATGTATGCCACACAGACGTTTATGGGCTCAATGTATAAATGTATGATCTTTATTTACATTGCACTTTTTACAACAGAGCCATCTCTAAGATGCATTACAAACACTCACTAAAACAGGCAATGCTGTCAAAATAATAAGCCTGTGTCATATGAGGAAAATGTAGGCTATGCCTCAGCCTCACACTTAGGATCATAGTGAAGATGAAAATTAAGATAGAGTTGAGTAGAAGTTGAGTTGATTCATTAGATTCACATGATTTGAGTCAAGTGATTCACATGTTTTATTTAGCATTTATATTTTTGGCATCGATTTTATAAATCATTTAATTTAAAACCAATACATAAACTAGAGAATACATTGGATTAAAACATCCCTTTAAAATAACCTTGTGTATTTTTATTAAATAAGAGTGCATTCATGTTACTTGTAAAACAATACATTAACCATCATTGTGGCATGTCTTGATAAACCTTACAGTGAAGGTGTCAATAAATAAATGATAATGACCGTGAATTACTCAAGTTCTGATCAGTCAGTAACAGGCATGGTTTTAAATATTAACAGCCATTTACAGACACTGTGGGAAAAAATGCACAAGAAGCCTAATTCTCCTTTACATCTGAGGATTGTCAGTCATCCAGGTCATGGATATCCAAGGAGGGCTGAATCGAGGGCAACTGGAATGGGTTGAAGATACCTGAGGACATTTCGCCTCTCATCCAAGGGGCTTCTTCATTTCTAATCAGTAGTTCTCTCAGAAGTTAAACACATGGGACTCCCCACAAGTCAGTTAGAACTGAAGATGGCCATATTTTATATATATATGTATATATACACAACTGTGAAACAAAGCTAATTTGATCGCATACTGCCAAATGAATGGGGCCTGTCTAGACATAGAGACAGCTCCTTGTAAGCCAGGCAGAAATCACAGTGTGGGCGGGCAGAGAAAATCAGGTGGGCCTAGCCTTTCCAAGACTAATCATACTTAATAGGTTCTGAAACACATATGTTAACCAAAATAGGCCATTACAACCATAGTTGCCTGAATGCACCACAGTTTACAAGCCTTATACATCAGATGCAATTTTATAGTAGTAACAAAACCTACATACAAACCTACATATTTTTCAATTTGGACCCTATTTTCCCATCTTTTTGTGTCTAATGGGGACAACCATTTTTGAAATTGGTCCAGTATTGAGTGAGAGCGCTTCAGCCGGCAGCTGTTAAACGGGCTGCAGTAATGCTTTGGGGCAATCGTGCCCCATCAATGTATGCCCACTAAAAGTGCTTGTTTTTACCAGTGACAGGCTCAGATTGTTATTATAAGTGTCTCGTTTAAGTGCATCATTTACTCAATAAAGTTGGGGGAAAAAGTCATCCCTGAACCAACAGCTCACGAAACTCAGATCGAACTGTCAAACTAGGCAGTGCTGATCAAATATGGATCAAGATTCTGTTACTGCATTGTCTATTTCTCACCGCAAAGGTTTTCAGAAACATTTTAGTGTACTGTTAAGCTGTAATTTGAGAAAGTTTGTGATGCAGCAGCCATGTTGGAAAGGGACGTGGAGGACACAGAGGGACTCACATGCAGTAACATGCACACATGGCTAGAGCGGCTACCAGAACAAAGAAAAGAGAAGCTCGGATTACAATATGAAGGAAATGATAATTAGAAGTGTACTATTGGAGAAAACACTGTATAATGATAGTAATGTTTTAATGATTATCAATCTAGTATAGAAGTGCATTCAATTGATCAGTTTTTGTCATCAAAGAACATGATGTACTCTTATCCCCATCTATTTGACCTTTATATTTTGTAATTACATTGTTCTGTTTTTAAGTAAGATGTCTCGCACCTTGTTTGTACACCAAATTAATGTCTAGTTTGTTAAGAAAGAAGAAGCAGAAAAGGTTATCTGAAATGCATGATACAAGTTGACCCCGATTCTAAGTGGTGATTGTTGGAAAAGGGGGAACTAAATGCAAGAACTGGAAGTTGTACAAGACGAGAAGTACAACATGATGGTTGACGGTTGTGTTGGGCGAAAGCTGAAAGTATAAAATGTTTGTGTGAGTTGATCAATGTGCTTCTTCCTTGCTTACAGAGCTTGGGAGGCCTATATTGATACATTTTATTAAATGCAGTTGGACTGCAGAAAAATACTGTGTCTCTGGTATTTAATGGCCTTTGTCACCTTACTAGACAACATGATATTTCAGCTGCAATGACAACAAAACACACAGAGGGAGTTAATTCTCTGCCCAGATTGCCATTACTCCACTATATCTTTACATAGCAAATAGTTGTTTGCTGACATCTAGCAGGGCTGAAGTCATTTATTGCAACTTTAAGGCTCAAGCTTTTCAACTGACACAATTCAGCCATGTCTATTCAATGTTAACTCTAACTAGGCTTGAATAATCTTGCATTGTGCATGTGCACAGAGTGCATAAGCAGCCTAGAACAATTGACTGTTGAAAAGATTATTATATATTGCAAAAAGAAGGGAAAACTAGGGTAGTGTTCTCAGCAGCAGAACAAACCTGCTGATGAAACTATACAAAGAATATAAAGGAGTCTTCACCAAAAAGGGCAATACTGCTGCAATTAACAAGGTGATGGAGATGGCGTGGCAAAAGATTGCTGACAGAATAAATTTGTAATTTATACTTACATACTGGTGTTGGCAGTGGTGCCTTAATGGTTAGAGAAGCGAGCTTGTGACCAGTTCCCTGGTTCAATTCCCTGGACTGGCAGGATAAATCTGGGTGGGGAAAGTGAAAGCAGCACTTGCCTCTACTTATGTTGTATCTTGGTAATAAATAAATATTCAGATCACTGACTGTGGCTATATTATCAGTGAGCTAGATAAGATAACTCTGTGCAGAGAGTTCAGTATTTGTATTTGTATCTGTATTAGTTGAGGCAGCAACATTATTTGTATTTGTATTCGAATAAAAGTGGAAAGAGGCTTAAAAATCCTGTTTTTGCTTTTATTATGCTTTTAATTTTAGAAAATTAAAGTGTTACAATAAGTGTTTATGAATAAACTACCTTACGAAGGAGGTCCCCAAACTCAGTCTCCCAGTTCATAGACGACTGTGCTGACTACTGAGCTAAAACTTTACTCTTCACCTCTTTGCAGACAGACATCTAACTAACAAATATCTTTAAAAATATTTGTATGAAAAAAATATTCATTAAAAAACCCCACTATTTGTGCTTTGCCGAATAATGTATTTGTATTCGGGCACACCCCTACTAGATAATATCAGATGTTTAAAATTATGGTGGGGGCTAATTTAGGAGAACCAACTTACCATTACTAACTACATAATCGGCTACTCTTTGATACATTTTCTCATCAAGAGCGTCTTGGAAAGTTAAAAATAAGTTGCAGCTGGAGATTAAGAAACTGGAGAAGGACTTAAGTCTAAATTTAAATACAGCAGAAGGTCATTGTCATTGGAACTCTCACTTAAATTAGCAAGACTTATCAAAATAAACCAGGCTATTCCTTTATCTGTTTGATGAAATATCCCCCTGGTCTGTTTGTTATTGTGTCTTACCAAGTGTCACTTTACGAGAAGTCTTGTTCCGAAATCTTGCCAGAGTTGAGTTGTCAGAATCAGCTAAATATTCTGAATATTTAGCTTTCGCGAGATTTCAGAATGAGACTTATCCTAACAGTGGTAATAGTAGTAATAACAAACAGACCGGATAAAGCGAAAATGTATAGAAAAATGTTTAATTTCTCTGTATGATCTGTTCATGATCCATTCGTTTAGTGGCTGTCAGCTGAAGCACTCTCATTCAATACTGGACCAATTTCAAAAAAAAATTCCCCATTAGCCACCTAGACACAAAAAGATGGGAAAATAGGGTGCAGGTTGAAAAATACCAGTTTCTCTTTAACAGCACGGCATAGCCAGGCATGGCAGCCACGTATTCACACATACACAGCTGACATATATATGACATATATATATATATATATATATATCAGTGTTGATGTGACGGCCCTAGAGCCTGTTGCCTTTGGTCCTGTGGTTTATGTCTGTGTGTTGCAGGTCCTTGGATGGGTGGAGCTGACGTGTCACTCGAGTACTAACTGGGAACACCTGGCCAGTGCCCGAGAATGAATTTAAGCCAACTGCTCTGATGCCAGCTCTCTGATCCCTTCCCCCTTTACCAAGCAGTGGTTGTTTTTGTGTTTCCCTTTTGGTTTGGTTTTGCATTGACAACACGCACCTCACATTAGACAACATATTCATACACTTTCAAACATCACTGATACTGACCTCCGCACCCCATCGCAGTTGTTTATTGTTATTTACTTTAATACATTTCAGTGTGTTATTGCTGAGCTTTGGCTCTCCCTCTTTTGTTGTGGCCTGCAAGCCGCTCATAACATTGAACACTGAAATTATTTTGTTATAATCTGACCATTCAGTCAGTTCTTGGATGTCGTTGTTGGAGAATCAAGTGCTAAATCACATGCTCCTGTTGATGGGGAAAGGGCTGAATTAGCAGTCATGCAGGTGTCGTTAGTACTTGGCACTTGTTGAGTAGAAACTGGTGCAAGAACAGGTGTCTGGGTGGAGAATAATCGCCAAACTTGAGCTGAATTGTCTTCCTCCTGCTCCTCACAAAGTCTTTTTGCAACAGCTTTGTTTTGCCATTGTTTTTGTCTCAATTTACATTAAAACCAGCTAGCTAGCAGACAGTAGGCTTCTGTTCCAGTGTGCGATGCAGGGGCTGTACACTGAGCGAAAGAGGAGGGGGTGCTTGCAATCTGGCTTTTTTTGCGAAATGCACTGCTACTCAAAAAAAATCTGACCCATTATATTCACATGCTGCACTCAAATTTGTCCCAAAGGCTTTGTTGAGTGCTGACCCGTATTGCCAGGAAATATGCCAAAAGATGGTATTCCTGCTAGGGATGTGCCGGAATCCAAATACGTTATTCGAAAAAGCACAAATAGTGTTTTGTTTTTTTAAACGAATATTTGTTTTGTTCAAATATTTCTAAAATTATTTGTTTTCGGGAAGAAGGAAAAAAAAAGTCAAATACCAGCACGCAGGTCGGTTACGCTCCTGTCAGTCTCTCTCCTCTGCTCCACTGTTATGTCTATCAACAGGTCTCAACGAGAGGATTCGCATCAACCATGTGCTAAGTTTTAGCTCAATAGTCAGAGCAGTTGTCTATGATTTGGGAGACTCCGGTGTGGGGACCTCCTTCGTAAGATAGTTTATTCATGAAAACTTATTGTAACAAATGAACATTGACACATTCTTGCTGTAATCATTTCTCCTCATTCAACATTATAGTCTTTAGTGCCAAAGTCCCTCTTTTTGTTACTATACCTCCACCACAGCTCAACGAGGAAACATATGATGCTAAAAAGACTGTAAATATGGCAGATATCCAGTTGATATGACTAACTCAGACTGCTGAAGCCTCATGAGCTTCGGATCAACTTGAGACAGACTTGAAAAAATTGTGAACCTATCGTTTAAGCTACAACAATTAAAGGCTATTTGTTTTTCAGCCTGCAACCCAAATAATCTGTGTATGAGACTGTAATAAGAGAGAGAGAAAGAGCACACAGTAGCAAGATAGCAATGACAATGGGTTTCCCATTTATAGCATGTGATTGAATGGGGTCAGTAAACCATGACTCAAGCAGAGTTACCAGAGACTGACAGAACTCAGATGATTTTCTACAACACGCTGAATATGACCTGACTGTATCTGAGGAGGGGGGTGGTTAGTTATTACCATCATTGGAAAGGCAAGAGAGTCAGATAAAATATAAGCTAATGTTCTTCTATCTCCACCTACATTAGATTACTGTTAAGGGAGAAGCTGAAAACATCTACACAGTTATGGTCAAGAGCACAAAGGAGTTTTAAAAGAGCTTCTTAGATGACTCAGAGAACTTTTCAAACATCTAATCTCTGTAGCACAATTTCTACAGACTACATCCAAACTGAGGAAGAGACCATGTCCACCATCAGCTGCCAGATTCATGTAAGTCAGGTCTGCTGTGATCACCCGGATGCTGCTTCACCCAAACACCACCACTAATTTTAAGCCAATTCATCTTGTACAGGAGGTTTATGTACACACAGTCAATATGAGATAAAAAATTGAAGCAATTTCTTTTCATAATAGTTTGGCAAGTGTGATTGCATACTGCACGTGGCTAAATGAGAAACAAGCAGCACCCTGAACACACTAAGAGCTAAAAATGCAGTCAAAAACATGTAAAATATAAAGTCAAAACACACTAAGTACAAATACAGCATGCGGTAATTTAGTGCTAAACCCACTAAGAATTAAAGCTGCCCTACTGACAGTTACCATGTTGACATTTGGATTGCATGCTGAATGCTACAGTCTAATTAGCATGAACAGGACTCCGCTTAGTGCAGAATGTTTACTATGGAGAAGGCAGAGGGAGGTTTGGAGGTAGTGAATGCCTGCTGGGGTGATGTGTAGTGTGTTTACCCACAGGCTGAATGCTGTATGACCCCATGTTTACCGCAGTAATTCAACATGGAGTGGAAATAGTTCAGGCTCCTGATTTACATAAGCTTTATGAAGTAATCTGATAAAAAAAAAATTCTTCTTAAAACTACTATTATTTCTGCTTTGATTTAACCTAGACTAACCTAGAACATTTTATTTACAACTGAAGTCAGGGAAATGTTGGAGTTTCTTTTGTACGCATGTCCCATAAGACAATAATCAATTTTTAATTGCAATAATATCAAAACAGACAAGGCGAGATGAAATCTCAAAAGAAAAGCTGTAGGCAGCTGTTATGACTACCCTTCTCATAATGTAAGCTCAAGTGTATGTAGTCACAGTCAGCAGAGGTGACAGTCTAGTTTTCAGTCAGACTAGTGCAGTGCCTGTTCAAAATGTGCCTGTTGGAATGATTAGCTTAGCGTCCGGCTGCTATCTTAACGCATAGAAAAATTAGTCGATGTGAGGTGTGAATGAGTATACACCAACAAAATGAAAGAAACTAACATTCTATACATACACAGATGTTATAAATTAGTACTCAATTAGTAAAAAAATTTGAGGAACTGTATGTTTACAGAAGTGAGGCTACTGGACAAGGTATACAGTTTTTGGATTTGGTCGTGTACACTCTACTCGAACAGGGTCCAGCTGATGTTTTCTTTCCTTTCCCTCAGGGCTTCTTTCAGTTAGATTTAAGGTTCTGAGAACATCCCTCTCAAAATCTAACATGCACAACTCTTGAGTGTCACGCCATCATCCATAACCTTTACATGTTATTCCTGTATAGGGTCATGGGGGCTTGGAGCCTATCACACTACTCACGGGACGAGAGTCAGGGTACACCCTTGACAGATTACTAGTCTATCACAGATACTATCACACTTCTAAAAATGTATTTTACATGTGTTTCCATTACCTTTCACAAACATGTAAAATGTCATTACTTTCAACATTTTTTATGAACATAATATTAATAAATCAGCACAGTCAATTGACTTACGTGTAGATGGATGTTGAGTCCTCAGAAGCAAAGGTCAGTAATCATGACCAGGGGAGCACATATTATTATTATCCCACTAGTACACTGCGCTCCCAGGATGCAGGCTTACTGGTGGTTCCTACAGTCTTCATTCCAAAAGTAGAATGGGAGGCAGTGCCTTCAGCTATCCGGCTCCTCTCCTCTGGAACCATCTTCCAGATTCAATCCGGGGTGCAGACACCCTCTCTATGTTTAAGAGTAGGCTTAAAACTTTCCTTTTTGATAAAGTTTATAGTTAGGGCCGACCAGGCTCACCTTGGATCAGCCCTTAGTTATGCTGCTATAGGCCTAGACTGCTGGGGGACTTCCCATGATGCACTGAGCTCCTCTCTCCTCCTCCTCCTCTCCATCTGTATGCATTCATGTAACATCAATGCATGTCACTAACTTTGCTTCTTCCTCTGAGTTTTTTTGTGCTTTCTCATCTCGCAGGAAACCCTGGGTTCCGGGCCGAGCCTTCACGGTCCTTCACAGTCCTGTTGGCATCCTTCCCTGGCTGCTGATGCTGTTGTCGTTGTTGTTGTGATTGTTGTTATTCTGTCTGTTATTAAATGCTGGAAAAGTGAAGGGTTTAGCTCCAAAGTTAGCAACAATGGGTTAGCCTAACCTGAAAACGCTAACCAGAGAAATAGAGAACAGAGAAATGTGTGGCTGCTGAGTTCACTGTGCAGTCTGTCACATTTCATAATGTTAATTGGAAAGGTTTGACACAATAATTAGGTTCAGTGAGATTTATTTTGATGCTGTGAGAACATTCTTTACTGAGCATTGTTGTTTAAAGGACAGTATCTCCTATTAACTACATTGTTGTGCTTCATCATGTCATAAAGCTCACTTCTGCTTGGCTGTAACAGTGATGCCAGTTTGCCTGCGGAGGAAGAGCACTTTCCAAAATATTTGTGCATGAAATAATAATAATTTAGGCACTGATAGTTTATGCAGTCTAGTGAAACTGTGGGATCAGAAAAATTCGTAGCCATATTTTGTTCTATTTTCTTAAAAAAAAATCTATGTGGGTTTTGATACCAGACATGACATTCAAAGCAAAACTTGCAGTGCTTTGTGCTAAACCACTGAGCCATGCGGCTGTGAATATATAACACACCCAAACACATATGTTGAAGCTTAATTGACAAATGCATATTATTGTCTGGCTTCATAACACTGCTGGATTAATTTATGACCACTGTTATCGCAATGATAGCAGCCATACATGTCCAGTTTGTTGCACCTCCGAAGTTAAACATTTTACAAGGATAATAATGACTGTCTAAGGTAGTCGGGGGGAAATTACACAGGGCTTGTATGAGTGTTGAAAATCCTTGAAAAGGCTTGAATTTTAATGTGGTATGTTCAACGTTTGAAAAGTGCTTGGGTTTTGAATAAAGTGCTTCAAACTGCTTGAAATTGTGATTGCATTCCTAAATGGCTGGGTCGGTGACACATTTTGGAACTTTGAACTTTGTTGTGTTTCTCTTTGATTTGCTTCCCTTCAGTATCAACATAATTTTGGTTGTTCATAGCACAATAACTAATAATCTAATTTAATGTGATGAAGTAAAATAATCATATGGATAATCACAATACACAAAATATCATACACATAAGAGAATGTATCAAATAACAGTGGTGCAGGTAGTCTTCTCTGCTCCACTGTGTTAAATCTAGTGGCAGGTCTCAACGAGGGGAGTTACATCCACCTGCTACATGACGCACATTTCCTTATTTGGACATCACTCCCGAAGTTGGGGGTGTTCCCCAGAGATAAAGCTGAGCTACGGACATGCACAAAGTGCTCTCAAGGTGCTCTCAATGACCTGTTGAGACCTGTTTCCGTGTCTCCAATGGTTGTAAAAAATAGGCAATAAATGAAAAGTGCAAAGCAATAATCGCCTTTGAAGTTCATCTCCACACCTCACACACTGTGCTGCCTCTGTGTTATGGGTGATGTGTGTTCGAGACCTGGTATGGGATTCTCTTTTACAAGATAGTTTATTGAAGAACACTTATTATAACACTTTAATATCCTAAAATGAAAAGTGTAATAAAAACAAAAACATGATTTTTATGCCTATTTACACTTTTATACAAATATAAATACAAATGCTAACAATTTTGCTGTCTCAATGTATACCGATGCAAATACTTTGCTCTTCACACATTCCTAATGTTAAACGTACAATATGTAATTTCAGCCGGGTCTCAATCAAAACAATAACAAAAGACGGAACGTGATGACGGTGTGAAGTAGCAAGGGATCATGGGAGTTGTTGTCTTCATTGTTAAATAACCAGCTTCACCGGGATCGGATTACTCCAGTGTTCATCATTCAGGATGTTTTTACCGGGAACTGAATTACCCGCAGAGATCTCCTCCTCTCCAGAACAAACATACCCGGAGATTACAGATGAAAACACTGAATAAAGCTGTTTCACCTAAAAAAATCAGTGTTTCTCCGACGATGTACGGCGACCACCGACGTCCGGTACAGGCTGTTAGCCAAGCTGCTGCTAACACTTGTTCGGTTTATTTCTCTTATAACTTTAGATCCAGACGTTCGGCCGGTTTCTCCCGGGAGCCGAATTATCCGCAGAGGTCTCCTCCTCTCCAAAAAGAAACGTACATGCAGATTAAAATCGTTAAAAATAAAGCTGTCTCACCTAAAAAATCAATATGTCTCTGATGATGTTTGGTGACCACCGGACTTCCTGAAGGTGCTGTTAGCTGAGCTGCTGCTAACGTTTGCCCAGTTTATTTATCTGATAACTTAAGATCCAAACGTCATATGACGAAATCTTTCTTCCGGCTAAAACATATAGTTAAAAGCGACCTAAATTTATCATGAAAATGTGGCTTAAAACTGAATAAAAGTCAATTTATAACAGTTTGTGTGGAACAACCACAACGCCTATGTACTATCTTGTATGTGTGTAAGTTACTATTTGGTAGACGCCATTGTAGCGGACAAACACAGCACCGCCGTATGCATCTTGTGCATGTTTACTCTTTGGTAGAGGAGGTATGACGCCATTGACAGGCGACCAAATGAAACGGTCCGTTACTTTGATTAAATTACAGATTTCTCTGTGTTTGAAAATTGTTGGAAACATTTGGGATAATGTAAGTACACAACTCAACAAAATATATAACATAGGTCTAGTTGTTTTTAGACATTTTAATGTAGAATAATTACATATTATACCTTTAAGTAATACAGTATTTTAGAAATTTACCAGATTAACAATGGCAACAATACCTCACCTCAGCCCCTTTAATGTGTGTTAAGATGAAATATATTTATTGTCCTTTATTGTCCCTGAGGGGAAATGTGACTTGGCCCAAAAACACACAGCTGGGTAAACTGCAAGAGTGCAGCTGCAAGTGGTCGGTGATTTTCATCCAATTATGCAATTACCCGCAATTATATAAAAGTAGAAATATTGGAACCATGATTATGAGCAACTGAATATTCCACAAGTGTGTCAACATGGACCCAAAAGTTATGAAGGAGCTCATGGACTTCAAAGTCAATAAACGATTCCCCAAGGGATCCAACAAGCAAGAGAGGTATATCATTAAAAAGAGAGCAGCAAACTTTATCCCCAAAGGTAAATAATCCCATAAATCCACAAGTGACATGTTGGTGCTCAGTTAATTCAGAAGCTATACCTTCTCCAGATGGAGAGCTCTTCTATATTTGTTGGAGAAAGTATAATCATGAAGAGCACTTTGCCAAGGTTGTGCACTGCAACAATGCAGCAGTGTTGGGGCATACTGTGGGGTTGATAAAACCCGTCATGCCATTATAAATAGATATTATTGGCCTGGCATGGAGGCAAACATCCGGAAATGGGTAAGTGAATATACTTATATACACCCCAAATTTTCTCATGAACCAAATAGAACTTACTTGAAATGATTCCATTTATTAAAGTGATGATCACATTACAGATCAGGGAACAGAATTTAAAAATAAGAGGGTTAAAGGTTAGGGTTAGAGGTTAAAATCAAGTATTTACTGTACCCTAGAATTGTTAATCCATGCTGACTTGTATCATCTTTGGCACTGTGAAAGGTTACCACTCGCCTCTGTGACAAGTTGGGTGTTAAGAGGAGCTTTTGCTCGCCTGATCACCCGCAAACAAATGGACTTGTGGAAAAACTTAACACCATTCAATGGTAAGTTAATCTTAAAACACTAAATACCACAACATATCAGAATGTTAAGCTACACATTTATGAATATATGAAGTTAATTTTCTACTCACACATAATTTAATATTTTAGATCTCTTAGCAACATGGGGCCAATATCTGGCAGCAACCACGTTTGGACTGAGAACAAAAAAAACACCTGACAACACAATACAGTCCATATTATTTAATGTTTGGTAGGGAGGCCAGATACCCCTCTGAGATACCGAGCGAGTGTGAGGTAAGAGGGTCAAAGTAATGTTTGCAATGTTTGGATATGGCAATCATTGAAATGTCATGCCTTTTTTATACTCATGCACTTATGTTTTTGCCCTTGTAGATAACAGACGATAAAGTGGAGACACCGGTGAAGGAGGAGGTTGTGTGTTAGGGACTTATGAAACAACATGGTGTGTATTAGCAGGTGCAGGCAAATGTAAGAAAATCCCACCAAAGGGTAAGGAAAAGGGAAGAGGAGAGGGGCTAGGATGATAAACTCACAACAGGAGATACTGTCTTGCTAAAAGACATAAGGGAACAGCAACGGAAGGGGGGGGGATGGGGTGGAGAATGACATGCTGACATGCTGAGACCCTTCACAATGACAGAGCTGTAGGACAAAAGGGCTATACTCCATTCTACCACAGACACTTCTAAGACGATGGCAAACATTAATTGTTTAACACATTTCATTGAGCCAGTGGAGAGGGTTTCAGCTAAGCTCAGAAGAATTGAGGGGCTCTCTCCTCTGGCCTCACACCACAGCACAACAGATCACAACACCTCTGGTCCATCCACAAACTAAATCACCCTGATGCTGCCAGCACCCCTCCATTCTTCTCTCCAGCCTCCTCTGCCACACTGTCCTGTAAGCACCCCTCCAATAACACACTGTCCCATCTCTCCAGCCACCTTATCCACTACCAGCTGCCATACTGAACAGACACCTAGCATCACACACCCTGACCAGAGCAATGGTATGTATATGTAAAACCTATACGACATTTAACATAATGTATTGTATTCCATTAACATTATGCTCTCTGTACCCTTTTTAAAATACTCACTTATTTTCCTTTCCAGTGCCTGACTTCTGGGGAAAGGGGGAGATACTGTGGGCAAAGGTTGGACCCTATAAGTTATTCACATGGGATCTCCAGAGCCTTGCCCCTGGAAGGGAATTGGAGTGAGGTATGTATCTAGCACTAAGCAGGCTATTAAAAGTTTGTTGAAACAGATTAGCCTGTTAATGACAAAGTGAACTCTTTGCTGGTGTTGAACGCATATTTGTTGCCATCAAATGCCATCTAAGGTATTTGTCATTGACACATTTGAAATGACAGCCATGTGGAATGGCACATCTTGGGGGTTGAGAAAGGTGAGCATCATTATTCTAATCCTAACAATGTCTTATTCAGAATGTTAAATTCATTTTAATAATTGGACTTTTTGTAGCTGGATGCTGCAAAATACTAATTGAAGTAGTTTGCAAGGACAGACACTGGACTCTGGTGGTAAGTGAACTTTTGTCCAAGTTTGTATGCACACCTTTAGCATACATAAACTCTTCATGTTTCATGCATATTTAGGAGTCCATCTGTGTATTTTTAACAGGCTATGTACCCCAAGGAACAAAGGGCTCTTTTTGTTGACCCTTTTGGAGCCACTAGTACCCAGGTGCAGAAATGCAATGAAATGACAAGGTAAGCAAATCTTGGATAATCCCTGTTAGGTGCACCTCATATCTCTGCTGTGGCAGACTATTATAGCCAACAAAGCAGCATCTCATACTTTCACCCCTCTATCTTCACGATGTAGAGCCTTCATCAGAAGGAGGAACATCAACATCTCCAGGTGGTCATGTGACACAATTTCCCACCCTCACCAGCAAGACACCACATCATGAAGGGTGCTGGTGTGTAAAGTAAATTTTCCAGTTTTTCAGTTAATCCATCTCTTTCGATGAGACAACTCACTCCAATCTGTATTCAAGGTAGCAGAGCATGTACTGAATGGACAGAAGCCTGACTTTCCAGTTGACATGGAGGCGGTTGACCGAATGAAGTGGGAAATTTCCCAAACACTGATTTCTGAGTCAGGTATGAATGTGATGATATATATATATATATATTTGTTTCTTTCTTTCCTTTTGAAAGGTAATTTCGGTTGATTACCCTTTAGTTCTCTTTTTATTTGTTGTTTTGCTGTTAATCCACCCTAAAGCCAAAAATATGAAATAAACACATGAAGGGCTGCAAAATTCTTTGTTGCTGGTGATTCTCAGGAACTGGGAAGAGGGTCTCATTTTTCATGTTGTGCCACAATGATAATTATTAATAATAAAAGAGGCAAAATCATGACTATTCTCAAAAGTACTGTGTTAACATTACATTTAAAAAAATAAAAATAAAAAAACCCACTTGCAGTATTGGTAGTTTGGCATAATGGTTGTGCATTTGTCAGTGTGCTATAATTACATGGGATCAATACATATGTCATTGTATTATTTGCTAGATCCACTACCTCATATCAATTCAAAATGTCCCCATAAAAGATCCCATTTTTGCAAGAAAAACTCCACCAGCTAACTATAAGATTAAAGATGGATTGGACTGTAAGAAGAAGAAAAAGAGGAATGACAGGAAGTAGAAAAAAGTGTTGGGCTGAAAGCAAGGAAGATAACAGTTTGTAGTTTAGGCTAATGTAAGTATTGAGACATCGAGATGGATTTAGCATGGTGTAAACTGACAACAGCAGAGCCAACATGTGAACAGCAACACAGCCAGGCAAGGAGAGAGAGCAGAGAGCAAGAGGGGGATTAAAAATGGAAAAGATAAAAAAAAGAAAGAAAGAAAGAGAGAATAAATTTTAAAAATGGCTTTATTAAATTACTAAAGGATACAACAATTCAGCAGGAGTTCATATTAAACCTGACAAATGAAATAAACAAAACACAAATCAATAAAAACAGTAGTCATTTGTAGCAGCCCAGTCAGCATCAGAACCACATCATCTAACCCCTCACACAGCTCTTCCTTGTTTTCCAAATAGCTAACTTGGCCAGTCCCAAAATATATTCATAAGTGATTTTTTTTCTTTGCAGAGTGGTGTGGACCATGGATAAAAAGACAAAAAGAAAATGTTCCCCTAAGCACTGAAACCAGGACTGTAATTGGCTGAATAGTTAACTGATTAAACAGATGGTATATCATTTCTGTCTGCGAGCAGAAAGGACAGTTGTCCCCTGTGCCAGGATCGATGTGCACCAGATACCTGTTTGTAGCTACAGCCCCATCTACAATCCTCCACTGGAGGTCACCCGTCCGTTTATCAACAGGGGTTTGTACAGTGAGAGAGGTCAAAAAACTCTGTACACCTCGACACCTTCACCCCTGACAGGCAGCATAAACTTGAAACCCTCATGTTGATTTAATAAGCTGCTTTTCCCCCCAGAGTCTCAAAATCAGCTGACTCTGGGGTCTTTAGAGACAGCAGGATGCCCTCCTCATCTTACCACTGTCCCACAGCAGGAGAGGAGGAAAGACATACTCATATTCATCATCTCATTGGTCCGTTGGAGTATGGTCGTCAGCAAACACTGAGGCCTTCTGGCAGGGAAGCACAGACCTCCTCCATGAGCCTGAGCAGCAGTATGCTGGATCTGATGTAAAACAATTCAGCTAGATGGGTGATGGAGGTCTTCATGAGATGACCCAGCTAACATAGCCAGCCTCTCTCAGTCTGGATCTCAGGCTGACAGAAGACAGAACCTGAGACATCCCCGGTGTCATCACAGCTTTCTGATGCAGCGTTCAAACCTGTGCTGTTGTGTGTGAAGAGACTGTCTTCCAAATCCGGTTTCTTTTTCTAAATCCCGAATGACTCTTTTGACTTTCACTGTGGACTGACTTGTATACTGTTGACAGAAAACTCGTATATGTGCTTTTCCCGCTTCCCACCACTGACTTAGGGACTCAAAGTCCTTCTTTCCTCTCCAGATTCCCCAGAACATCTCAACTTTCTGACAGAAATCGCTGTCCTGAAGCAGCTTAACATTAAAGTGCCAGTCTGAGCTGCATTTAGTTGTTGGTGAGCTATAAAAATCGAATGTGACTAAGTGATGGTCAGTGAACCCTACTAGGTAAATGTAACTGTTCAATAAGCTACTACTGAAACTATGTGACATGTAAATCCTATCCTGTGGATGTTTGATCCTCCATATATCTACTACACCTGACTCTGAATCTCCTGTTCTGTCTAATGTGAAATTTGTAGTGCAATTCAAATCTCCCCCATTACCACACATTCACTGTGATCACACCGTTTTAAAAAGTCCTTTATTTTCTGAAAGATGTCCAGCCTGTCTGAGTCCTGATTCAGAGCATTGATGTAAATGTAGGATATGTCCTGTATTTCTGCTCTGACCACTAAAGCCCTGCCTGCCACTATCTCTGTGTGTGAGAGAGACAGAGAGAGAGAGAGAGAGAGAGAGAGAGAGAGAGAAAACAGAAAGAGCGAGTGAGCGAGCGTAGGGAGACAGAGAGAGCGAGCAAGCGAGCGAGCGTAGGGAGACAGAGAGCACTCCCAGAGGAGTTGAGGCTCACATAGGGAGCACACTCTGACAGAGAGACAGCAGGAGAGGAGGATGAGGGAATAATACAGATACTGTGAACTTGCTTTAAACTCTGAACAACCACAGTTTTGCATATTAAACATTGCCTTAAACACAGAGACGGTCCAGTGGTACTGTCAGAGATAGCAGGGTCTGGAAAGAGACGAAGAAGGACGACAAGACCAGAGGACAGCATCCTGCCATAGGAGGTAAGATTAACAGAAGGGCACAGGAGAATACAGTAAGAAGGTAGGGGTCCAGGAAACGAGACAACTTACAAAAGACAAACACACCAGAGGAACGTCCACACAGAGAGAGAAGCAAGCACACAGAAGGAGAGGACAATCCTAAAAACATAAACTCTTTATGTTCCAAAGAGAAAGAAGACAATTGGATGAGAGATCCTGACACACTCAAAGTCCATCTTTAACGTCCTTCACCTGTGCATGAGAGGAGCGAGGAAGTGACTAAAGAGAAGGGGGACAAGAAAGAAGAGAGAAAGAGACACACAGAGAAGCAAAGAAAGATTAGATAAAGCATAAGGGAAAGAACTCAATCCTACATAGAGGGATTGGCAAAGGAGGGACACAGACTAACCCTGGAGTATCTAACCAGTGCTCTGCTCAGCCCAGCGGGGAAGATGTCCAAGTCCTCACCGCGTCTGGGTCGACCTGCATCAGCGGGGTCCAAGAGCCCCAACTTAAGGAAAGAGCTGCAGGGTAACCGTTCATGCATGCTGCGCATTGGAGAGAGGCTGATGAGGGCAGGCAGTGAGGGAAACCTGATCCAGAGACCCATACCAGCTCAGAGCCAGAGCCAGGCTTCCTCACCTGGGTTAGGACAAGGACCAAATGGGAAAACACACCCTGCAGCCCTGGTAGACAAAGCCACGGAGCGGACAGGGAACAACTCCAGCAAAGGTAAACTGGAAGGTAAGATTAAACAAAGTAGTGTAACATGACGTGACATAATGTAACATGTGATACAGCAAGGAGGCTCAAGTGTGTGCAAAACACTGCAACCAGAGGACAGACTTTGAATTTTACTGTATCTCTGTTTATAACTAGTGAGTTGTCAGTGATGTTATCCATGTGTCTCATTCCTGTGAAAAGAGTTTGTTACAATATCTTAGTCACTCCCAGTTTGTCAGAAGATAACTTTCCCAGTGTTGTGTATAATGTTGTATAGAGAACAGGATTTTATAGTGTCTCTTTTGTTGTATCAGGAAGGTTTGGACATGAACAAACACTGAAGGTCAAATGCAGTTTTCAGTCAGCAAAGGGATGCTAGAATGTGACAGATTCAGAGTGTTCAGTGTGGATATTATTAGCATTGACTACTAGAAAAACTGTATAAATATATATGAAATTGAATCAATCGTAAAAAGTGTTTGAACTGCATAGCCATCTACAGCAGAATAACGTCATCATCCCCAGGAAACAGCAAACATGTTACATGTTCATAACAAGTGGCTGGTGTCTGGATATGCATGTTTGTTTAAAATTCTAATTATGATTTGAACTATTAATGCTACATTCATGCAATGTCAGCAGATTAGGAAAAGCCTCTCGTTATTCAAACTTGCTCATTACGAGCTCCCTAAATCGCACCAGATAAATAGTCTCAATCGGCTATTTTTATAGTGTTAGCCTGTACATATCTGTAGAGGTTTGTTAACAAGTAACATAAGGTTCATATGGATGGTGTGAAGCTCCTCCTCAGTTAGCTGAGTGGACTGTATTATGTGTGTCAATATGTGATTTTATTTTGATGTAACTGCCAGTGATGGTGGCTTTGTCATTTTGCACAAATCTATTGACACATATAATGTACTGTAGTTCTGTGAGGAAGCTGACATTAACTCTGATGCTCATTATCACGGTCTGAATTATGACTTGAACCCTGCATTAGGACAAGAGGAACGATGCATGTGGAATTTAAAATGGCGTTGTTCCCTTCACAGATGAACACATACTGTGTGAAAGTAATGGTGGGTTTGGCTGGCAGTGACAAATTTATTCTGTTTAGCCCAGTCTTTATTTCAGGCATGCTATATACCTATTTAACATATGAATACACAAATTAGGAAGACAAATATGATGTGATATGTGCTTAATGCATTTCACCATGTTAATATGTGCTTGTTCCAAACTGCAGTTAGAAAAGCGGAAAGGGATTTCATGTGTGTTTTCGCTGCTTAAAGTGCTGTCAAGACTGGATTAGCTGCTGTCATGCTGTGGCCCATCACAGTGTCAGTGTGTGTTTTCAGCAGGATGCATACTCGCTCTTCCATTCACTGCCACTCTTTTTCATACTCTAATCAATTCAGCTATTTGAAATGTGTTTACCAGAGGCATTATCATATAATATCTGTACATACAAAACATATTTATAGAGCTCGACTGACTTATCGATTATCTAAAATTATTATAGATATTAACATTATCTCATAGCTGATTTAAGATACATCAGTAGCAACGTATATGTCATCTGACAAGTAATAATAAAACCAACGAGGTTTGTGCACCAGGAAGCAATGACAGGTTTATTTTATACTGTAAATTGTCCTGTTCACTACATATTTGGGTCACTATTTAAAAAAAATGTGATCCTAATCAAAAATATTTGTTTATGTTATGTATTTATGTCCAATATATTATCAGATTTTCTAAATTCTCAGATATCAAAATCGGTAAAATCCAGGATTGGAGCTACATACATACATACATCTCCAAGACATGAATGACTCCTGCCAAACACATAATCACTAATATTTAACTGTATCAAATCAAATATCACCAATTTCTGTTTATCAGTAATAGCTAAAAATAACAAAAAGCTTTAGTAGTGTAAAAAATCTAAGAGGCTGTTTACACCAAATGCGTTTTGGTGATCCAAACACAACTAGACAGCCTAGACAAAACGCTGTTCACACCTGCGTCTCCAGCTGAACACTTGTGTTCAGATTTTGTTACTGCCTACATCACTCCTGCTGGCGGGTCCAAGGACCCCACGCAATTATTATGTCAGTCAGATTTGTTTCATACAGGCTAGCTATGAAAACAAAAATGTTTCAAGAACTGATATACATACATTGGCTATTCCAACTGTTGAGATTGGCAGGACAAAGTCATTTGGCATTGGTGCGTTGTCACCAAAACCACCACCATGTCCTGCATTGATGAGGTATTTTTCAGGGACCCATCAGGCCACAGTAACGTTTACACTACAAAAGATGTGGTCAAATGCATCCCAGACCACCTTGGCAAGTGTGTTTGAGTGATCAGATCACAATGTGTCTTGGTTGTTGTTCGTGTTTAGCGCAGTCCAACTGTGATCTGATCACCCAAGATGCATTTTAAAACCAAGTGTTTCAAGATCACATACTCTCTAATGAAAGGAAACAGTGTGAGATTTACAGTAGCTCAGGATTTACCTCGTTGCTCAGAGGAAATAATCCTTCTCTCCTTGATGCAGTCAGCTAATGTAGATTTACAGACACGTGCTTCCATGAGTCAGAGACCCTAAAGCAATGTGTGTGTGTGTGTATATATATACACACATATACACACAAACAGACTATTATTCCATTTTTGAGGACATTCCTGTTAACACTTTATAATAAGGCAATATGACTAAGTCATATGTAAATGCATTTCTACATGTACGACTGAGTGAATTAATGAATGTTTGAATGAATGCATGACATGTCCTGAGGGTCAAAGCTAATGAGTAAGTGACTATATTAGGTGATGGTGACTTCATGTTTAGTACATCAGAACTAGTACATACTCTCATTGTGCCCCCTCACAGTAATCACAACCAAATAAAAGTGCAAGAAGGCGTTTATTAAACTCTGATCTGAGCACAGTTGAGAAGTTAAAGTGAGATTAGAAGTAAAGGAGAAAAAAAAATCAAGATCAAGCTTTCAGATATTTTTAGTGAACATAAAATAGGGATGCAGGATACTGACATTTTTGGCTTTATTACTAATTTCCATATTTCCACAGATGTTCCTACATATACTGTTCATTTCTGTTCAACAGCACCACATGTTTCTATCAGTGCTGATTTCAGCAGCAGGTGCATCCTGATAATTTCCCCAAACTGTTGCTTCAAATGCTTCCCTCAACCATCACTGATTTATTTTACATTATAGCCTTTTTTTTTTTTTTTTTATAAGAAATTCACATAAAGTTAGATATTAACTTAATACATTCACAATTGACTAGTAACTGTAACATGTAAACAAATTGGCCTGGTATGACTTAAATGCTTAGAATAGTCTGAATGAAAGATGAATCATTTTGATATTTGATACTCAAACTTCAGATTAAATGAATGAATGGAAATGAATGAGAATGACTGCCTGGGTGGACTCATTCCACCAATCAGAAACCTGCACCCATGTTAGTGAATTTTTGTAGTTATGATAATTATTCCAATAGACTGTTTTTGACTTGCCATTGCAGCAAAAGCACAAGTGTAACTCATCAGTTGTTCAGTTCCGTTTTGTGTCCCTGTAAGTCAGTCAAGTGACCAACATCATTACTGAGATCTGGTGATGCATTATTGCAAGAGCTGTGTCTACACTTAGCAAGACAAGGAGCAGGAGCACTCAGATCATCAGAGTTTGCCAACAAACTTCCAGTTGAACTCTGATATTTCTCTGGATAACTAAGCTTGGACCTGCTGTCAAAAGTTAGTGAATCCCCAAAGTCAGTAGGATTCATTCTGTGGGGATCATGACTGTCTGTACCAAATGTCATGGCAATCCATCCAATAGTTGTTGAGATATCAGTCAAGGCTAAACTGGTGGACTGACTGATGTTGACATCTCCAGAGCAATGCTGCTAGTGCAGCTAAAAACATTAAAGTCATCACCCAAACTGTCTGTTGTAAAGGTCCTTTAGATTTTGCAGAGCTGCCTTGTGGTTATCCCTGCACCAAGTTTTACAGTGCAACGGACAATAACAGCTCATGTCTCGTGCTTTTACTTTAGTTTGCTCTTCCAAATAAGTGGTTGAGAAAATATAGTTTTAAAATATAGTACTGATAAAGTTGTAGAGAGTAACATTTCCAGTGACGTAAAAACTTTGTGGTCAGTTCTCTGCTGAGATTTAAAAACTCCTTGCACACTGCATTTTCACATTCCCCATCCACCAACCCCCACTCGCTGACATTTCAGCTGCCTGAGGATGGAGATCAGTGCTATGAGCTGCAACCAATTGGCATCACAATGCATTTCAGTGATGAAGGCTAAAAAGTTCTCTTGTCAAGTCAAAAAGTATCTCTGCTCTAGTCAGCTTACTCCTCTGTTATGGAAAAAAAAAGAGAGCTCATTATTTTCAGCCAGTGCAGGCCAGTGTTTGTCAGCAAAAGGGAGGAAGATTAAATATCCCAGACACTGTCACATAACTCAAACATGTAACAAATTGTACATTTTGGCATCCAGGAGATACAGTTTATGGCATTCATTCCTTCTGTGTTATGTGTCCAAAGGTAAACATGTTTTTTTTTGTTTTGTTTTTTTTTTGGGGGGGGGGGGGTTCAGGAGGTATTAGTAGATAGAAGGGATCAGTAGATGGCAGTAAGCCCACCACCAGTGAAGAAGAACTAGAGCATACTATTTCCTTTTACACAACACAGTAGCAGACTGCATGCAAGCAAGGCTTTTTACAGATTGAACAAGTGCAGAAAGAACAGCAGGACCAAGACAAGTATCCAAAAAGGCTCTACAAGAAGCTGAAGAATGAGAGGAAACTCTGTCCTCTCAAGTTTACAACTGTTTTGCTGCCTAAATGCAATGTCCTATGATATAGTAAATAATTAAAGCTATCATTACACAAAGACATGAATTTTAGTGTGGTTATGTTTTGGGACAGGATAGTCAGACAATTCTAACTGGCCTGTAAGTGTCCACCAGGTCTGTGAGCTACACTTCTCACGCCGGCTTCTTCTCACAGTTCATGTGTCGGGCATATTCCTGCCAGACGCAACAGAGAAAAATGCAGCACCCACAGCACCTCTACTTCCTGTGGCTATGCCCTCTGGACTGGAGAAAGACCAAGCCTGATAGCCTGGGACACACCAGACAGTATATGTGATATCAGATAGAATGTATTTGGTCAAGTTTAAACAAAAGTATTGAAACACCTCTGGTTTTTATCTGGATATGAGACACATACTGTATGTGTATATAGGGCCAAAGTGACTGTGTGAACAGAATTTTGTCCCCACAACATGACTAATACAAGTAAACTGGCAGAGCAGTGTGTGTACAGTATTCAGTCACATTTGCCCTGGTCAGTGGTTGCAGCTTTTTCTGTCCTGTCATACATTCCTGAGCGGGGAGTTGGAGTCCAGCAGTATTGTCCTGTCTAGTCCCGGAGGATTACAGCTTGCTGCTGATTAGTTACATCCTCTCTTGTATCATCACATTCCCCCTTTTGACTATAAAGTGAAGCTAATCCCTCCCATGCTCGCCACTTCAAAAGCTGGAGGGAAGAGGAAGGGAGGGAGGGAGCGAGAGAGAGGGAGAGAAAAAAAAAGGGCGGGGGGGGGGATGGTGTGATGGCCAATAAATGTGATTTTATAAACTTGGAACAAAGATGAGTGGGCTTAGTGGACAGAAAAAGAAGGAGCAATACAGCCTTGATGTCACATCATTTTAAAATCAACACTGTCATAAAATATTCTGACATCATTTCAAAATCAACATTATAAAATCGTGTGATTTAACAGCCACACTAAGCAGGATCTTTTTTTTATGAAAATGGAGCCATGTGTTCAGACTGCACTATTTTAGACTTGGTCAGTTTGTTTCTGTCCCTGATGTTTGGACACATATGCTTTCTGGTCCAGTCACTTGGAATAGACTGCAGAAGGAAATGAAACTGAAGAATCTTGATAAGTTGTGAAGACAACTGAAAATTCGATGGTAAATGACTCCAATATTAATTGTCTCTTTAGTATTGTTACAAGTTTTTATTATTGTTTTAACTGTTTGTGTTGTTACTATGTCTACCAAGTTTTGGCCATGTCTCCCTTGCAATGAGGTAAAGCAAACAGAAGTAACAGTTACAATAGATATTTTTACAATAACAAGGTATCAAATAACAGTGTGTAATGTGTTGTGCATGCTTATAGTGATGAACGTACAGAGAATTGTCAGTGAATCTGCAGCTCTTATCGGATTCACAGAGCTTTCTAGTGAGTTTTAGCTCATTGTTTAGCAATCTAGCTGCAACTTTACTGTTTTGGTTGACTCTCAGCGCTCTCATAGCATTGTTTTCAACCGCTGCAGGCAGCTGTTTTCAGAGAAAAAGCTCTAAAAACCCACTGTACACTACCTGCTCAGCACCACATGCCTAACAGACACAGTTAGCGACAAGCTGGTGAACATAGCGTAGCATTTAGCAGCTAAAGAGCCAGATATTTCCCTCAAGGGTTGGTAGAGAACAAAAACAGAGCTAATGAGTGAATATTGGATTTGCATTCACCAGGTGGACAGAAACACAACTCCAAATGAATGATAATGCTCCTCCACAACTGCTGGATATGTAAATAAGCAAATGTTTGCTAACAGGTTCGTGCTGCCCCCAAATGGCCAAAGAATCAGTTACTGCAGGTTTTCTGATAAGCAACCTCCTGTGGTTGTGATAACCGTTCTCTGTCAGGAGAAAAAGTGGAAGTGGTGTAATGTTGTTATGCTGATGCAAAAACACTGACACTGGAGACAACAGTTCTCAGTCAACCCAGTCTCATGGCAGTTTGTGAAATAGTCACAAAATGTAATCTTTAGATTTGTGTACATGCACACACATTTTTCATTTTTTGTAGCACTCAGCATGAATTTCAAAACTAAGGTATTAAATTTGTAAGTATGTTTCTAGCTTGCACCACATTTGGGTTTTTTTCTGCCAGGTGGGACTCAGGAGCACAGAAGCTGTATTGTTTTTTCTCATTTGTTATTTATTTTTAACTATAACCACTATATAATCAATATCTAATTGTAGCCCGTCTACCCTCTATATTATGTTATATTATCTCTGATTAATTTAATGTTTTTTGCTTGGGTCACTTTGGACATGCTATACCTCTTGAATATACCTTATTGTGAGACCACAGTGTAACAAACAATTGAGTGTACTAACCCTTTAACACAGTACAATACCACACTCTAATATAAGTTGGTATTGAGTATGAAGGCTGTATAGCTTTTAACCTCTGAAATAATAAACACACTAAGAAACCATTTCAAATTAGAAGCAATAATTTCCTTCTTTAATTCTAAACAAAATTAAATGAAAATAATATTAAATTAAATACCAGGAGTGTTCACTGCTTTTGTTTCACAAGTCACACAGTAGTTTTCCCTTTTTACCTTTCCAACTTTAAATTATATGCTTTTATTTGTCCACTGAATTATTTTAGTGACCAAACACACACACACATTATCACTCTATGCTAAGCCGGCAAAAAGGATATAACAAAATAAAATAAAAGCGTTGCAGGCCTGATGCGGTGCTTGTGATCGTAGGGATCAAAAACTTAGTGGTCGCTTCACTCAGGTTTAGAGCATGAAACAAATAAAGCAGAGTTCTGGCATCCTCCAGAGAAAGCTAACAGTCCACAGGTCTCTGTCCATGAGCAGGATGGCAGCACTCGGGCATATTCACGGAGTTTGGTGGTTATTCAGCGTTGCCAGAGGAACTCTGAGCATCCCCGGGTGCCTCAGAGCGATATCTGGTTGTTGTCCCTCGTTTCCAGGTCGGAATAAGTCCAGACGAAGCTACTTTGTCGAGCTGGGTTAGCTAGCAGCAGCCTACAGTCCGTTCACATTGCTAACTCACCGCTCACTTCATTAACGAGCAGCCTCTTTCAAGTTGGCTACAGCGCAGCAGACTTCGGGTAGAAGTTATCTGTTACTCCCAAAACATGTCCTCTTACAGATTATCGAGCTGACAATCTAAGACTCAGGTACATGTATACTTTTTCCTGCACAACTTCGGATATCCACCAGAAAAAACTCCCGCATTAGCATTCTAATTAGCATAGTTAGCATTCACCTCCTGCTGCTTTTGTCTCCGCTCCTCTAGTCTCTCTCCTCTTTCTCTCTTACTCCCCCTGTCTGCATACACACACACGTCAGCCAAGTAACACACACAAACCTATCTGACCATATTCACCTCTCCAGAAAGATACCACTCTATTTAATTAGCAGCTTTTTTTATCAAAAAGAAATAAAATAAAATACCTGTATGCATTTTTAACATCCTTAACATGTTTACTCATGAATTTAACCTTTTTAAACACAATAAGAAATATGAATTTTAACCATACTCTTTTAACAAACCCTATTTATCTATTTATCTATCACAGACAACTATTTATAAACATATTTTTAACTGGGCTACATAATAACAAGACTTTATCCTTGTTTTTATTTCTATATTTTAATTTTGTCAGTAGCCTACAGTAAATGGTCTGCATCAGGCTGGTGGGTGGACTAGGTGACCCACCGTCCGAAAGTAGCCTATTTTCCTCACCCTGTTAAGATTTTAATTATATTATATCTTTAACATTTCTCAATGAAGAGACAAAAGTGTTCTTGATAACTCACCAATACAATAGGTTAGTTTTAAGGCCATCGGTTTTAATTATTTCACCTTTGATTCTAAGAAATAGTGGTTTCCATCAGTTTTTGATAGCAGAATGCTATGGAAGAGCATTGTGTTGTGGGCGGATGTCTATTTTTACTCTTCTGTGTTGTGTTTTTTGGGAGCAAACACCAAGACACATTCTTTGTGTCCTTGCATTGGCTAATAAAACAGATTCTGATTGAATGGGCTACTGTATGTCATGCTGACATAAAATCCCAAAACCAAGAATCATAAAGATACAAAAAATCTCCAGGGTTGTGTAAACAGCAGCCTATGCATGTGTCAGTATTTGACAACCTGGGAATGAGAAGGGATCGGTCTTTTCAGCCCTAACCCCAACCCAAGCATCCCAGCCTTCCTCCAAACCTACAGTAATGTCCTAGATTGTCTGCAGTATTGTAATCTCTTAAGGTGACTCATTTTGGTCACTATTTCCACTTAAGAGAGAAACAAACAAACACACAAACAAACAAAAAGCTTCATTTTATATATTTGGCCTTCAAAGTACTCTCTGAAATTAGGCCTGGTATGTCTCATCATATGCCAAATACAGTATGTCGGTATCAGAGTATTCTCTTCCTGTAAATCAGTTTCAAATGTTTGATGACTCATCCTGCACTTAGGGGCGTTTACAAAAGTTCATCCAATCAAATGTGACTTTGGGCAAGCAGCTAGCCACACCCATCATATAAAACTTCACTTCACCATATGTGGGTCATAGTAGCTAACAGAGCAATATGGAGAGAGATAGGAAGAGATGTGTGTTTGGGTATCAGTGGGCAAAAACTGTTTCATTTCCAAAACAATGTGAATGAGGTTTAATTCATTCATTTCTCCCTCGGCGTCATCCTCCTGATCTAGCAACAGGTGAGGGAGGTGTGTGTGGAGCCAACAGTCCCCTGTATCTCAGTTACTCTCTGCAGCTCCGTATGGTGCCTAACTCTGTAAGCCCCACCCACTTTTATAGCGGTCCAATGAAATGCAGAGGATTTTATTTAAATCCCTCTTGTAATTGTACACCGCTTAAATATTTAATTTCACTGGGAAATACATCACAGTAGCTACAGAAGCTAAAGACGCTCTAAACTTTGTTTCACCGGGCCTTTAAAGCTTTGTCATAGAGCGAAACCAAATACATCGTTGGAAAGGTCTCGGCCTGGAGAGTAACAGTATGAAGATTCTACATGGCTCCTGCTTTGAAATACTGACCTTTGTAGTTGACCTCTGTGCACATTTGAAGGCTTACAATTCAGCAACAAAAAGGGGTTCCAAGACATGGATTCGACTGTTATAGAGAGCTCTTGACCTCAGCTATCATGTTAGCAAAGTCAATAAATGGGGGTCAAATATGGGTAAGATACATTTAAAATTAATTTTCAACTATTTAAGAATTAGATATTTAAAATCTGATTACACAAATGTGTTTACCATCCTCCTTAAACACCTAAGTGTACTCTCAATTCAATAATTACAACTTCCAATTCTAGGAAAAAACACCAATACTTTTTAAAAACTACAATTCCCTAGAGCCGTGCCATGCAGCTTGATACAAATCTACACCACAGTTGTAGTTCTTCTGGTTTAGTGTTGTAAATAGATATATCTACTGAATATATCATATAACTAGTACAGCTGGACTATAATTACACTGTATCTACATGATGTGTTCAGAAAAAGTAAAGATGTTGGTTTTAGCTGTTTACGGTCAGCTCTGTGCATTATAAACAAACCAACTAGCCAACAGTTTGCAAGGCTTGGATAGAGATGCATGACAGGCTGGTTGTGTAACGCACCCCTGTGCACACAAAATGACATGCTGGAGCAGGAAGGCAGATAGTGGAGAGGAATGAGAAGAGAGTAGAGAGCTGTTCAGTGTGGGCTGGAAAAACAGAGCGCGCCTTCTCCACGACAGGGATGGAGAGGAATTGTTATTATCCTGACATGAAGCCATGGACTGACGGTGACAACTCAGTGTGATGCACTAAAAACACTCAGCAGTGTAGTAAACATCATTGGACAACCTAGGTGCTGGATGTGCCTGAAACTATAAATTTATAAATATCAGTCATTAATATCCCTTTTGTCATGAGTAGCAGGAACTTTACCCAAATGCAGAGACTTCAGGCTGAGGGATTTCAGGTTCTTTATTAAACTCTTGTACATACAGGACGAAGCAAAACATAATACCACATGAGCAGATCAAACTGAATACACTAAACAGGAAGGAATGAAACAGAAAAAAGAATCTAACAAAGACTGACTCCAAACTGAGACTTAAATACTAACTGAACTAATAAGGGAATGGGGAACAGGTGACTAGACACCAGGGCAGACTGGGAGTGATTAGCTGGGAAAGACTGTTTTTTACCTCATTGGTTTACTTCACTGCCTGTGGAGATCTTGTGATTCCCATTCCCAATGTAGCAGAGGAAAACCCTGAAAACCCTTTACATGTAAACAGGAATATTAGTAGAATATTCATTTTCATTAGCCAACAGCTTAGTAGGAATTAGGGGTTAAAATATGTTATTCCGCAAAGCACAGATAGGTTGCTTTTTTTTTTACGAATATTTGTTTCATACAAATATTTCAAAAATTATTTGTTTTCGGGAAGGAAAAAAAAACCCAAGTCAAATACCAGCAAGCTGGTCAGTTACATCACTATCTCAGTGTCTCTCCTCTGCTCTGCTGTAACGTCTATCAGCAGGTCTCAACAAGGGGAGTCACATCCACCTGCTACATGACGCACATTTCCTAATTTGGACATCACTCCTGGAGTTGGGGATGTTCCCCAGAGATAAAGCTGAGCTACTGACACACAAAGGGACTCTCCATAACCTGTTGTTCCCCTTTTCCTTTCCACAAAGTTAGGTTGTAAAAAGTAGGCAATGAATGAAAAGTGCAAAGCAATAATTGCCTTTGAAGTTCCTCCCTGCATGTTACATGGTGTTCTGTCTCTGTGTTATGGGTGTATAAAAAGGTAGATGTCTGTCTGCAATGAGACTGTTCATTTCTTTTGTACATGGCCACCCATCTTTCATTAACCCTAACCAATTTAGTAGCCTTAACTTAACTTAAAGATCCTTTCCAGACATGTATTAAGACACCTAAAGGTACTCTACTTGGAACAATTATGTGTGTCTCATATGGTTTTTCCACGATAAAAGTATAATTAACACTTTAAAATCCTTAAAATGACATCTATACCTTCTCCCTCTCCCTCCATACCAGATTCTATGAATACACAAATATATTCATGCGCAGCAGTGCAGTGCCTTCTCTGGCTCCCGATTATGGAGTAAAGAGTGTTAGGGACTCTTCTCTTTACATGAGTAAGGGTGCAGATAACATGACCAGTGCGACTAGGTCAAGAGGGTACAACCCAACTGAGCTTATGAGCATTATCAACAACTCGCCCACCTCACTTCCACTGAAGCTTAGAGTGACGCTCAGCAAACTGCAGCTCCTGAGGATACAATGCCCTGTGGCAGCGGACTGGCGTAGTAGACTACGACGGCTCAGAGGCAAGAGGAAGTGGTGTGCACGGAAGCAGAAGAGGGGTTAGTCTGTTATCCAAGCTAAAAGCTAATGCCACCAGGCCAGCCATTCCATTGCTCTTTCTGGTTAACATTTGCTCACTGATAACAAAATGGATTGTGTTTTTTTCTCCTGACGGAAGCTTGGCTAAACAGCAATATGCCAGACTTAGCTTTTCAACTTGACGGATTCCTACTCTTCCATGCAGATTGGAATCAGCTGTCAGGAAAAACCAGAGGAGGTAGATTCTGCATATAATTATCTTTAATCATAAATGATTGGTTCTTAGATTTGTGATGTAGGAAATCCTGACTGAATCTGTTTTTGAGACTGTCCTTGGTTCACTGCAGTTTCAAAGCGGAAATGCTCAGCCATGATATTGACTACTTATTTCATTCCTAATCAGCAGGACAACATCATTTCTCTGTGTTTTCCAAAACTGTTACACATCATTGTTATTGTTATAATGATGTTGTATGATGCGACAGCTCTGTGGTTAAGGTCTGGTTAGTTTTAGGCACTTGATTAGGTACGATCGAAGTTATGCTTTTTAAAAAACTGTCCTGACTCATGGTTGGAAATGTGATGCTCGCAGTTGGATATGGGAAACTTCTCCAACTGAGGAAATTTGTCAACTTATATAGATGTCATCTAAACTGAACCACTTCTCTGGCTCTTAATTAGTACAGCCGCTGGGTGGCATCTGTCACTCAAACGTAAGTATATGTTGTTTTTTTGGTCGACTGACATTACAACCTGTTGTGTCATTTTTCTTTGGAGGACAGTCTCTAACCAAATGTTAACATAATGATGACAGTTCAGAAACACTTATATGAATCATTTTTCTAATACTCATATTTAATTGAATTTCATTCATTTATTTATTTCACTCATGTCATAATCATGTCAATGCACAGTTCCAGAATGAGATGTGATTCATAAACAAAACACAATTCAATTTCCTTGTACACATTCCATGACCGAAAAGAAGCAGGGAGAAGAAAATCTTATTTTGCCTGCCATTGACTCAAAACATAGACAGATATGTAAACAACAGAAATAGATGCTGTTAATTCCAGTTACTTAACAACCATTAATTACAAGTAACATGATCAAAAGCCAGACACAATAATTTACCTTCAACTAAAAAAGCTGTTATTTGTCAATTTCATGTTGTCTAATTATTCATTCTCTATACATTTTCTTAAAAAGAGAAATATTTGAACAACCCTTTAAACGCACAATATGCAATTTCTGCCACTCGGGGTCTCTCAATAAAAACAATAACAAAAGACAGAGTCCGATGACGTTGTAAAGTAGCATGGGATCATAGGTGTTGTTGTCTTCACTGTTAAACAACCAGCTTCTCCTGGTTAGAATTACTTCAGTGTTCATCATTCAGGATGTATTTACCGGGAGCCAAATAATCCGCAGAGGTCTCCTCCTTTCAAACAGACCCAGAAATTAAAACTGCCAAAAATAGTGAATAAAGAAATTTCACATTAAAAATCAGTGCTTCTCCAACGCTGTTCGGTGGACACATGGCGTAAGGAGGGGCTACAAGCTGAGATGCTGTTAACTTTTGCTCAGTTTGTTTCTCTGACAACAGAAGATCCAGATGTTCAGGAGGTTTTTACCAAGAGATGAATTATCCGCAGAGGTCTCCTCCTCTCCAAAACAAATGTACACAGGAACTAAAACCGGTAAAAACACTGAATAAAGCAGTTTCACATGAAAATCAGTGTTCCTCCAAGACTTCAAAAAGATATTCCCTCATTTGGTGTTTTGATGATGGTGGTGGAGAGCGCTGTCTAACATGTCAGTCCAAAATCTCCCATAGGTGTTCAGTTGGGTTGAGATCTGGTGACTTTGAAGGCCATAGCATATGATTCACATAATTTTCATACTCATCAAACCATTCAGTGACCCCTTGTGTCCTGTGAATTAGGGCATTGTCATCCTGGAAGAGACCACTCCTATCAGGATAGAAATGTTTCATCAGGATAAAGGTGATCACTCAGAACAACTTTGTATTGATTAGCAGTGATCCTTCCCTCTAAGGAGACAAGTGGACCCAAACACGTCAGCAAAATGCCTCCCACAGCATAACAGAGCCACCAGACCCCCTCACTGTAGGGGTCAAGCATTCAGACCTGCACCAGTTTTTCCTTTAATTTGTCACCTGCCTGTATATGTATATGTGTATATAGTTGTATTTATATTATATTTATTTTATATATTAATATATATTAATACTTAATCCATTTGATTTACTTAACTTTAATCAGTTCCACAGGCCAGTTTCACAAACCATACCAAAGCTAAAATGTACATAGTTAACATTAGATTTTAATCATATAATCTCAAGGTAAATAGCTAGCAAGCTAGATCCTGTTAGCTTGCTAGATAGCATTAGTCAAGTTCTTGTCAACTCCTAAAACGTCAGCTAGGCTACATGTTACATGACATCATGTATATTTGCTAACTAACTTTTTGGCTTACCATTTACTATCATCAATCATTTATCATCATTCATCATTATCTGCTCCACTTACCACTGCCCTGCTTTCTCTTCTCTTCCTCCTCTTTCTTTCTCTCTTTTTTCACTCCCAGACAGATAATCCCCCTCTATTTTCCGTCACATTAATCAATGCAAACAAACTTGCAGCTCTGTGACTCATAGACACACCAATGAGGGCTTCCTGTTACTAGTTATTGCTGCAATGGTACCACAGTTAAGGGGGATTCCCCAATTTTGAGACAATCTGAGTCATCCCTCGGGGGCCCCCCTCATGCTGGGGACCAGAAGCAGGCGCTTAGTTTGCTTATGCATTGGGCCGACTCTGCAGATCAATGCTGTTGAGAGCCAGCAATCGGCAATTTTGACTTAGAACTCAGCTGGTCCATTCTTTGGTGACTTAACCTCAGCTAATGGTAGTTACCTAGTTCACTAACTTTTTGTAGTTTTAGTCGATCCATATGTAAAAAAAATTAAAGAATTAAAAAAATCTCTCATCTACTTTATATTGATGTGTGGAAAGTGATGCCAGCCTCCGTGGTCTCTTTGGTCCTTTTGGTAAAGCAGTTATGCTGCACAGCCGCAACCATAGTTGCTACCAATAGGTGACAATTGTAAACAATGTCAACATAAGATGGTGGACAGTCATCTCACGATATATGACGTTATGTCACATCTAGTGTTATATATCTATGGCTCCACTGCTGTGTTGCAGTCCACTGATCTTTAAAAAATAAAGCATTAAGTTGGACATGCTTTGCAGAGCATATTTGTTTTTTTCAGCTGGCTGTCACAGACTTTACTCAGACTTGCACACCACCAACAGGATATTCAGAAAACCACACACAGTGACCAGGGCTGGAATCAAGTCCTTTTTAGTGCAAGCCACTTTGGCCTTTGATAAATAACGGTTAACAACCAAGAACATTTTTGACCGGTTACACATGTCGGTCTATAGTAATTTGCATACAAACTCCGCTAATGGCTTGACAAGTACGTGTTCACAACATCAGATGTGTACTGTCTCCTACACAGAGTGTTGCATTACAGGTTGTTTGTAGCCTTAATGTTGCTAGGCTAGGCTAGTTTCATAAAGTCTGTTTATAGTGAGTGTGTTGGAGTCAACACTAAAAGTGTTTTGTTAGCCAGTTGGACCTGTGGGAGTTTCTGAAGGCTCGTGTAATGTGATTTCCTGAAACAGAGGAAATAAATTGATGAGTGAAAATGAGTCCAAAGCGTCTACGAAACAATGTCAAGCAGCCAAATACCACTGTCACACATGATAAGAAGCTCAAAAAGACAAACAGGCAGTCTTATAAATGCTAACTGCCAGAGAAAATCATTTTGACCACTTCCAAGAGCTTGGCAGGAGTGTGTGACTGGTAAACTTTAAAACACAACGTGTATTAATACTTACACTATACAGTGTGCCGTTGCTTGTGCCACTTATCATGTAACATTAATTGTTAACTAATGTTAGCTAGTGGGTTAGTTGTTAATGTTTATGTTAACATTACACATATATTTGCGGGGATGGGAGTGTTTATTCGCTGCATGCCATGTAGTTTTAAATGAGGAAATCCACAATTTTCAAGAGCACAATGGCCATTTCAAAACAGTGCACACCAAACTGGCCATGTGGGTAGTTCATTTTAGAAGGGGCATTACAGCTACACATCCACGGCACTGGTCGTTTGACTGTAGTATAATTCCTGCCCTGAGTGACAGTATTGGGGTATCCATTGTTAATGGGACATTTTGTCCATGGCTGAATCTCACTCAAAACACTGGTAGTTTCAGGTGTTTCAGCCCACTGCAACAGTTCATTTCCCTCATACTGTAAACTGAGATGTCTCTCAGTGCCCCAATAACAAGTCAAATACAAGTACAGTAAAAAACAAGTGGAATCTATGAATACCAGATTACCAATGTTAATTAGTCTGTCATTATAATCATGTGTATCATCATGCTAACATAAGATAAAAAAAATAAAATGTCCTCTTCAAAGCAGAAATTAGTTTTTAAAATTTGCCTGTATAACCATGAAGCTTTTATATAACATGAATGAATAAAATACTGAAAACTTTCCTTAGAGGTTTGATCTACAGTCAGTGATTCTAAGAAGAACTGCAGGCTACGTGTGTGTGTGTGTGTGTGTGTGTGTGTGTGTGTGTGTGTGTGTGTGTGTGTGTGTGTGTGTGTGTGTGTGTTTAACAAGCAGAAATGATATTTCCCATGGCTGTCTTGTCTCTGTTCAGCTGTCGCTGCCAGGCTATGTGTCCTTGTCAAGACGCACACATGCACACATACACAAGCCAAGCAGCAAAGTCACAGTCACCAGGCAATAACAGGCTGGAACAGCATTTTCACAGTGAACACCAGCAGTAACACTCAGGGGGAGTCTCACACAGACATCAACCTTAACTCTCTCCCCTCCTCTTACTTGACTCACTTTTCTCCCCCTTTTGACTTTTTTCACTCATACACACATTCCCTGAAAGTGTGTCTCCTCTTCTGCTTCTAATATCCCCATACCGGTGATCTGTGCCCTTGGTCAAAATACAGTCTTCAAGACCTTGGATATTTCAGTTGATATTGTGGCTACATCATATATAATCCTTAGAAAATGTTCAATCAAACAACCACAAATGAATTTGACATATGGCAAACTTTCCTCAGGGGGAAACGTATTAAAAATGGGGCTTTATTTCTAATGTTCCCTGTTTTATATTTGATCATATTTTAGTATAACGTGTATATATAGTATAGGTATAGAATAAATTCAATTTTTAGTGTACAGTTTACTATACATTGTGTCATACTCACCACACTGCTGCGCTCTCTTTCTCTTCTCTAACACAAATACTGTTTTCATTCACAGTATTTCATGCCAATCACTGCAACTTTGTACCTTTATTAACAACTGGCCTTTATGTTTTGTCCCGGTAGTGAAGACTGGAGGTTGTCTCTTGATTGGTCAGCATTTTGTTTTTCAGAGGATGGTAAGCAAGTAGGAACACTTTCTATTTTGCTTGGATTCAACAATTACTTGTTTCTGTCAGCTTGTTTCGGTCTCAATAGCTAATTTGAGAAAACTCGATATCAAATGTTACTGTCTTTACTTAGATTGTGAGAATGATTGTTCCATGAAGGAGATATTAGGGTATATAAATAAGGTTTTGGGGACTGTTTGCTTGATTGACATCTATGTGTTTAGGTGTCTTCTACTCAGCTGTGATGCTTGCTGTTTGTTTTTATTTCATACTGTTGTGTTGAGTCATGTTTCTGTTCTCTGCTTCTCTCTTGTTTCCTGTTCTCCTTACTAACCACAGTAGGATGTGACTTTGTCGCTACTCCTCTGAGTTAGTGATTTGTTCTGACAGCAGCAGTGCAATTTCATCTCAGACATCTTTCCATCCGTCCATCCCTCGCTTCTATTTCCAACCCCTGCAGAATATTCTTTTTTCATTCTTTTGTCTTCCATTCCAAATCAGCTGCGCTGCGCCTCACTGAGCACTGAGAGCCCTGGGAAACAGCTGCATGGTCTGGAAACATCTTCAAAGTATATTTTTGATCATACGGGCTACATGTGGAGCTACATGTCTCTGCAAATAAGACTCATGACACAGTTTCCAGTGCTTATTTCTGATCACGCGCACAGTGTGGCTGTTTCTCTTTGTTGCAAGTGCAGACCAAACAAGGAGAAAAGTTATTTTATTATAAAAAGCATTTGTGGTCATATAAGGTTGCATATTTAAAACTACAACCAGATGAAGAAATGTAATTGGGACACTCCAACCCTGTCTCCTAGAGAGGTTACATATATTTTGTAAGAAACGTAAATCCTGCTGCATTATGTTTTCTAGTAATGTAATAAGGAAATGTTGTTAACATGGCAAGTCGCAACAGTGTTAATACTAATACTAATACTATAATAACGTAAAAGCAAAATATTCAGAGACAATGCCAAAATATTGGCTATTCGCTAGTAGTGACTACACTATTATTAAACTTTTTTATGGTTATGTTTAGGGACTGGCAGCACTTGGTTAAGGGTGAGGGAAAGATCATGGTCTTGGTTTAATCAGTGTCTGCAGTGAAATACAAGACATGACATCTTTCACTAACCTTAACCAAAGTGCTTTTGTTGCCTAAAACACACAGGACTCAGGATGTGAACACTGGATTCAAAGTCAAACTCTTGTATTTCCTTTACTCCAGGACCACACGGTTTTTAGCGTGTGTATCTGTGTACCCATTTGTGTGCACCACATGATAAATGAGCAGACTATATGGTGCTTTAATTAGATTTCATTTATATCCAGATGACTTCTATTTTGCCTTACTGAATAGAACACCCTTGTGCAATGTTTTTACATTCATTCATTCACTGTAGTAGAAAGACGTGATCACAGCGTTAATGGCTTTGCTACATGTGTTACTAAAGACTACTGACTCTCTCTTCACACAGAGCCATAGCCACATGTGGGTAAATCAAGCTTAAGTCTTTTCTTTGAATGTTAAATGAAGGAGAGAATCATTATGTCTGTGCAAGAATTACATTAACTATCAGCTTATGAAGACCCTAATGTAATATTTTACAATGAACATTATCTGTCTTAATCTAAGATTCTTTAGCTGCATCACTGTCTGCTTAGACAAAAAGCTCCATTGTTTTTTTTTGTTTTGTTTTTTTAAGTGCTAGACTCACTTTGATTGTTACATGTACTTCTAGAAGCAACATTTCTCAGGAAGCCCCGTTGTAAAGCCATTTGTCTGCCAGCCTTTGTTTCAGCTGGTCCTATAGTGTTCATTGTGAGTGTTGTATGCATAGATGCAACCCATCCACATGCCATGACACACAGCTACACTAATCCAACAGGATAATATTTTAGCATGCAAATGTTTCAGTCACACCTGAATATCCTGAATCCATGACAACACACAGTAGTGAAGTTTATTTTGACATAGTCTCACATACTCAATAGAACACCAAATGTGGATTAATCCACCAATGAAAATAGTCCCCAACAAACGCACCATTTCCTCCCTTTTGAGTAATGTTTCTTAAAAACTATAGTGACCAGTTGTATTAGGAAATTACTGAGTTGTTTTTAAAGATTTATGTCTTCAGTAGGAACCAGTGGGCTTCTGGCTAAGTGCTACAGACAGGGCAGGGGAGTCAGAAAGTATTGAGAGACGGACTAACACATTGTTGGTTTTAGTCTTGTCATGGGATTTATTGACAATATGAATAATATGGAATAATGCCAGCTTCATGCATTAAAAACTACTGGAGAAGCTGGGAGATCATTGGATATCAGCTTAGCAAATCTGAAATATAAATTTAGATAAAATACCACATTCTACAACCTTATTTCATTCAATTCTTGGGTGTTGCCATGCTAGCTAACTGGCTAATTGACTATCTGGCTAACTGGCTGTCGACGTTGTGAGCCAAATATTCACACAGTCCTGCCCAGTGCAGTGAAGAGCTGAGATTTACCTCCAGGCCTCCACTGAACTAGATCAATCAGATTTGCTTTGTCAACGAGGGAGGGAGAGAGAGACAGAAAGAGAGAGAGGGAGAGAGAGAGAGAGAGAGAGAGAGAGAGAGAGAAAGAGGACGAGACAGAATTTAGAATTTTAAAAAGTCCTTTATTAAAGAACCATTTGTTTTTTTACATTATTTTTAACAAAGCCACATAGAAAAAGCCAAAGAAACAAGCAAAGAAAACAAACACCACCAAACAAATCCAGCCCTACAAAAATGAAGAACTAACATGTCCCCCTGGATAGAGCACGGACCCTCATTCACACACCTAATGTTTTTTGGTGTTGTTTGTCAGTTTATAAAAACTGAACTCCACCCTGAGGTGAGCCACCAAGAGTCCACTCAGCATCAGCACTAGGTCAGCTGACCCCTGATCCCACATACAATTTTTTCTGGTGTTTTTTTAATTTAAAAAGTCCAGATAAAAATGTAGTTAAAACAAGAAGTGACCGACTGTACCACCCACGGACCAGCCCTACAACCCCAAATGTCTGTTTTTCACTGACTGACTGAGTCACCAAGTGATGAAGTTACACCATTGGTTGGCCAGCCCAGTGTTGGAGTTTGCACAATGTTGGAGTTTCCCCACTGGCTGTTGCTCTTTCAAAATGGATTGGCGCAAAGAGTTTCTATTACATCCTCAGGGAGCATTTACAGTGGCGCCCCAAGTGCAACTCAGCGCAGTCCCGACGTAGGCTAAGTTTTAAAAACACACATTTACTGACCGAAGCGTCTCACACGGAGGCTCCAACACTGACAGGAGCACCAACCCACAGATACAAAGAGACACAACAGATCCATTTTACCTACCAGCCTGCATGGTAGCTAGCTAGTTAGCATGGCTAGCATTGTTAGCATAGCCGCGCCATGCTATGTGCAGCCCATAGACTGTATAAAAACAAGATGTAGCTACATGTTTCTGGTTTAACAGCACTGTGCTGGGCAGGTGACGGGTGTGTTTACAATGTTTGTATGCTCTGAAAGACATCACAGCACTGATATAAAGTCACACAGCTGATGGACTGTTAGCCTAGCATGCTATTCCTACATAAACTTATGGATGAGCCCATATGTTTACAAACATCAGCAGATAGAATCAGATGAAAAAGCAAGGGGAGTGAACAGACAATTAGGATAGTTATAATTAAAATTAAAGCCTGTCTTTAAACTGGCTGTTCTAGCCACTGCTCAGTCAAAGTTACATAGTCTAGTACCCAAGATCACTATGAACTCTAACTCACATCTAAATGTGTGCACATTCTCAGTCACAAGAAGAAATTGATCAGTTGGATTCTATGCATAGAAATTAGCATACGCATGGTTTAAGTCAGTCACAGTTACATCAGTCGGTCAAGGGCTCAGTGGAAAAGTATCAGAGAAAGCAGATTACACGCTACGTTATGTTTGCCTTTAAATCAGGGAGCAAATGACTGAATAGAAGAGATACAGCATTCTTATGCCCCTTTAACTATTACATTTAGGAAGACATCACAAGTTCCATTTCCGTTTTTTTATATAGTCTGTGCTCAGCAGATAAATGAGCTGTGTGGTTGGAGTTAAACTGAGGACATTATAAGCTGCAGTGTGAACATGCAGACAAGATCTCACCGACCTTTGCAGCAGAGTACTGAATGTGACATCATGGTCATGAGAAGTCTGCACTGAGTGTATGAAATGATGCAGAGAGAATCAAACAGTGCTGGAGGGAATGTATTTGTTTTTGAAAGGTCACTGCTGCCCACAAGTGTTTGTAGTGTGAGATTTTGCTAAGAAACGTGTATCCTAAAGGCCCAAACGCACTGAAAGCGATAATTGACGCGCGTCATTTGACGCTCCTATGGCGCACTGCAGGCATCAGATTTGAAATGCCAACACAGGTTTTTCATTTTGGTCTTTGTATTAACCACTGCATTAGTTGGATGTAATGAATGAATGAAAAGGAGAAATGCAGAGGAGGAAAATGTAACTGAAACTAACTTTTTTGGCTGCAGAGAAAACTACACTGCACAACTTAGTTTGAGAGAAGTCTCTGATACCTAATTATACAACACATAGTTCCCACCAAGCAATCTGATTGGTCAACTAGACATTTAGAACGTGCTCAAATCAGCATGACAGCACATGTATAATCTCAATATTACACTTGAGTGATGCTTCCGTGCTTCAGTGATGCTCGGCACAAGCGCCTCGTTCCTGACCACATCACTGTCGTGCCAACAATGACGGTAAAGCACACCCTCGAGAGTAATATTACTTAACTGAGTTATAGTCATCTATAGAGGGCATTCTGCAATGCAGTACCTAGTGTTGGGTTGTAGTGCTGTCTCACACTGTGTGTTTTCCTACAAACACTGATGTAATCAAGCTGGACTTAGACTTGCCCGAACAGACTGTAACCACACCACACAAAGTGTTATCAGAAAATGAATTGATGTTTGCTAATACTCATAATGATAAACATAATTCATAATAATATATCATTCCATTGACAATAACTAAATCCATTGATTTAGTTATTGATTATTCAGCTAAAATCCAGCCTCCCCTCCCCCTCCGAAAAAAGCCCTCTCATTCATTTCAGTGATACCACTGTGTTGGGACAGTAAAGAGTCTGCAGAGTCATCTGATAAATTAATTGACCCTGGCTCAACTTTTTTCACAATGCAACATCATCCTACAATACAATGCAATGGCCAATCAAATGCAAGCAAGTGTACACTCCTGGTAGAGTACTCATGAACAAGGAACAAGTTAGTAGACTTCAATGATCAGTTTTCACCAGGATTTCTTCTAGAAGATTTCTTTTACTTAGTGCAGTTTGACATCCTTTATCAAAACAGTAGAAGTATATATGAAGTCCCAAAAGATAGTTGTTGTGTTTTTAATGATACTAGTGCACTGCCCGTTCAAAACCTTCCTGTTCAGAATGGACTGATTGCTTGGCCTCTGGCCGCTGCTTCAACACATAGAAAAAACAACCAACAGCATGAAAGAAATCTAGCATTCTATTATACACAGAGGTTATAAATAATAAGTAACTAGTAAGTAAATGTTATCTTCTTATTTTAAATAAAATAGGGGCTGCATTTAAAAATAAAATAATGTGCATCCTAAAATAAAGTGGATCGATCATATTGGGCTCTTAGATCATTCCTATTTTTTGTGCCTTCAGTTCGGATTGAAACGTGGGTGACCTACACTCAACAATGTACCTGAACGCCTCCCGCATCGACACAGCGGTTCTGCTACTGCTGCTGCTGCTGCTGATGGTGATGATGATGATGATGATCTGCTAAACGTGCTGCTCACACTATGATTGCTTCAAAGATTTGTGCTTTATCTGTAGTGGCACTTCACAGTGGAACATATTTTACACATGTAATTACAGTCATTGTGTATTGGGCTCTGAGCACTTCCAAAATGCGGGTGACCTATGCTGAACAATGTACCTGTATACTTCCTGTGTGGTCACTTGCTGCTGATCTGCTAAATGTGCGGCCAACACAGAAGAAGCAGAGCAGGATGAGTGTAGTAACAGTTTAGAGATTGAGCCTGTGTGTTTTGAATTACAGACTGTGTCACACTAACCTCTGTCTGATAACAAATCTACCTTCTACCCAATTTTTAACTGTGACTGAGCATGATACTGAACACAACGAGCTATGTCAGGAATCCCTCTTCCTCTTGCATAGACCAAGCCTTTATTTACACAGAATTCCCTGTGGTGCCAGCAGGGGTTGATGGGAAATTTTTGAACATAGCTGTAGAGCTTCAGTTTAATCCACTCCACTTCAGTGATTAAATGTAGATGTACATGTGCGCTAGAAGGCAAGTTAAAGAGGGATTATATGTCTTCAGACATGACATGAGGAGTAACATTTTAAGGATTATAATGGAGGACTGCTTACATACCGTCCATCTATCCCTCAGCAGTACATCTTGGATGTTCAGTGTGGTTGTCTGTGACTCGGTTTAATCTCTGTGGAGGGGTGTGGGAAGGAAATGGTAAAATATAGTTTTGGAAGCTTGGGAAACATCTCTCTCATACATCTGATGTATGCAGTTATTACAAACCTGACTGAAAAACCTGACAAGGTAATACAGAGATACAAACATACGAGTCATCCTATTTACTTATTAAAATGATCAGTAGTCTAGTCCGTTGACACTAATTAGGATAGTAGTCTATAAGGAGTCTAAGATCTGTTTCCTTTTAATATTAAACATGAACAAAACAACCGGAGCACAATGACTGATTAAGGGCAATAAGAAATATATATCAAATATATTGTATGTTCAAGGATGAAACATCCCAATCCAGCAAACCTTTCTGTCTTTCTAACCTTTCTTAAGTTACACACAGACACTGAAGGAATATGTTTAAACTGGATACTCTGTCTGACAGACTGATGAAAACCATACTGCAGGTATCATTATGTTTGCCACAAAGTGTATTTTGCTATAAAACTGTGAAATAGCAAATTAGCAACTTAGAAAGAAAAAGTTTAAGACTTTGTTTAAACTTGTAGTTCCAATCTCTTCCACTTACTGATGAACAAAATGTATAAATGGCACATGAAGTTTAGCCCGGCTGGATTCAAACTTTGATGATTGAGTATAATTAAACTTAAATAAAAGATATAGATAACAGATATATCAGAGCTTCTCACTTTATACCATCCCAATTATCTGCCCTTACATTTTTTTATTTGTTAAGCACTTTGAGCTGCTTTTTGTGCATGAACAGTGCTATGTACATAATAATAATAATAATAATTATTATTGTTCAGATTCTCATTATTATTAATATAATAATAATAATAATAATAATAATAATAATAATAATAATAATAATAATAATAATAATAATGTTATTATTATTATGCACCTCACCTCAGGGGTCAACCGCCACAAATACATGGTCAGCTTGTGAGATATTACCCATCTGTTGTTGTGGTCCCAAAGTAACAAGGGAAAAAGGTCTGGAAAAAGTGAGACCACTCTTCCATTTGAGCTTCCTCAGGAACACACACACACACGGATACAGATTCCCTATTTGAACTTTCCAGTTGCAGTGCCATGAGCAGTGTGAGCTCTGTCACTGCAGCTTGTGTTGCACTGAGATATCAGTGTGAACAGACAGAACTGGAGTAGCAACAAAAGCTGAAGCCGAACCTGCTGGAGATGCAAATACTGTAGGTAACTTTAAATATTTCATTTGTAGGTTTTGTGTTTGTATTATTATAAAACAGTATTTTTTTTTTCTTGTTGAAAGAACAATGTTTGACAAAATAACCTGCTGTTGAATAGCATAGAACCTCTTATATATTATAAAATTTCTTATATAAAAGATATAAAACACAGAAGGGATCTTTGCTGTGCTATAATACCACTGTGAAATACAATATATCATGATAAACCCTTTACTAAATATAAAAGCGTATAACATGAAAACCGTACAGAATGTGTAGGAGAATTTCTAACTTTGGCGACTCCCAGTTGCAGAATAAAAATAGACGTCGTGGTAGATAGCACTGCAAGCCAATTACTTCCCCGTACTGTGATTTGTTAAGTTGTGTGCATTATGTTGAGGGAACGTGGCAGTCTGGTCTGATGAAGTACCTGAATATGAATATGAACACATGACAATTAGCTGATCACATCACTGCTAAGCATCTAAAACATGTGCCTCAAAAACTCTCATTTCATATTTCTTTGTAGCATCTGTGCTTATAGAACTAAGGTTACAATATTGCAACCTTCGTTCTATCACACAAAGGCTCGACCCTCTACTCGACTGTATGGGTACAGTAGGCAGATTCAATATTCATAAATTCAAGTGCAATATGGGACATGATAACTTCCTCCTTTAAACATGGTAGTGAATGAAACAAAAAAACAGCTGTCTTAAAAATATAATAAATCCCAACAACTTCAAAATGAAAAAAATCTGTGTCAGCATTAACTTCAGCAGGAAATATGCTTACCGGATGATGCTTACAAAGTATTGGTGCAGGACCTGAAAATAGGTTGTGGACGTTTATAAAAGACAGGGAGATAGAATTCATCTTCCATAAATCCCTGCTAGGATCAAATACTTCCAGCTTTATTATGTGTCCATACATGTGAAACAAAATCAGAGGTTGGCCTGGTTAACATGGAAAAATAAGGTTTGTGATTTCTATTGAGAAATAATTCATAGGATGGGTTCTTTCTATGTGGAGTTTGCATGTTCTTGTTACGTTTGCATGGGTTTCCTGTGGATGCTCCAGTTAGTCCAAGTGAAACATTAAAGTTGAAACTATGCCCCAGAGACCCCTCCCCTGATTCACACAGGCACCCTCACCAACCAGCAGGTGGTGATCATGTCATCAGTGGGTGGGAATCATGTCCTTGTCATTGGTGCAGTGACAAAGACATGATCCCTCACTGGCTTCCCATCTGCAAATATTGCTGATTGTGTTCAATGGCTAGGCAGGTACCACTGCACCATCCAAGCACATCACTTTTAATTCTACTTGGGGACAGTGTCTCTTTGCCCCCACGAATGTGATCTCAACAGTATTTGATAAAGAATAAAATAATGCTATAAGATTATCTTAAAACAATGACACTCCATGGCTATTAGCTTACAGTATGGCTAAATGTGAAGGCTTTTTTTTATATATTTTTCTCCAAATACTGGATTCTACATATTACTGAGGTGTTAATGCACAGCTCATGAAAGGGTTTATAATTTTATGAAATTATGCTTTTATTCTTTAACAAAAAAAGAAGAAAAAAGAAAGAGACCTGTCAGGTCATGTTGAGGTTCTTGTCAGAGAAACACCAAACTCACATGTGACGTGCTTCAGAATTATTACACTGTTTGCATGTCTTTTCTGAATATGCTGTTTCCTCCTTTTTGATGTGTTTTCTCTGGTTACAGTGCACTGGGCTCTCTCCATACTGACATGAACCCCACCTGTGGCCCTCACCCTACTTTTACTGTTCTTTAACCTAACCCTAAACAAAAGCAACTGATTGGTGGAGCTTCTTGGAAGCCTTGCACAGCTTGTCAGGAAGATCTGCAGGCAGCATACACTGCTCAGGGCTCTGTAGCTCAGGAGGCAGAGAAGGTCATCCACTGATCAGAGGGTCGGTGGTTCAATCCTCCTCCAGTCTGCATTTCGAAGTGTCCTCGGGAAAGATACTGAACCCCAAATTGCTCCGGGGGGCTGCGCCATCTGTGTGTGTGTGTGTGTGTGTGTGTGTGTGTGTGAATGGTAGAAATTCCCCCTGACAAGCAGGCATCTTGCATGGCAGCGTCTGCCATCAGTGTGTGAATGTATGGGTGAATGGGGTATGTAGTGTAAAGCTCTTTGAGTGGTCAGAAGACTAGAAAGGTGCCATATAAATGCAGTCCATTTACTCTTTTCTACTGTGTATGTCTGAGAAAAATTAATAAACCCTTTATACATTTATGATGATAATATCAACAAACACATGCAAAATGCTGTTGAGTGCAACATAGGCATGGCCAGATGGTCTCCACACATGAACCACTGTGACCCTTCTTAGTTATTCTCAACCTGTTTCCTCTCTCCTGTCACACACATTCACACACACATATCTGTGTTCCAGATAGTGTTCCAACCATAGTTCTGTATAGGAGTGTGTGTGTGTGTGTGTGACAGAGGATATCCTCCAAGATATTCATCCCTCTGATACTGAAAAAGAGAAACATTAAATATCTAACTGTAATTCTAAGAGGTAAATAAGAGTAATCACATAAAAGGTTATACTTGGTTAATCTTGTTATTTAACATAATGCCTAATCTTATTGCAATTGATGATGCCAGTGATGATTATTATGGTTGTCACATAGATGTGATGGCATAACTTTGTATCAGGCCACCACGCACCATGAAACAAAACCTTCCAGCTATGTTAAAAAGTAATTTTCCAACCAACCTGTCACAAAGTGTCCTCATTACAGACAGCAGAGCTCCAGGACACCTCCAAATGTCAGGCCAACGAAGCTCTGTGTGTGTGTGTGTGTGTGTGTGTGTGTGTGTTCGCGTGAGACAGGAGCCCGTGTATATTTCTACACTAAAAGAAATTAGTAAAATATTATACTCCTGAAATAGTGAGAATGTCTTGAAAAAAGTAATTCATCTAAGATTATTTAAAAAGAATGAGGAGTAGCTGACGTGATGCTTGAGTAGGAATGCATACTGAAGGGTGGATCCTTTTAGTATTATGTTAATCCTAATTTAATAGTTTTAGCAGTAAATGTAGCATTATCACAAGAATGCAGAGAACATGCCTTGCATTGTGCTTGTAACAGGCCCTATGCTTTAAGGAGTCCTCCAGTGGTTTAATATTGCAGTTCCATAACAGACAGATTAAAAAACTGAGAGGTCGAGATATCCTGACTTTTTTGTTATTAGTATCAGTCAATCTCCAAAAATACTGGATCCTACACTTCCCATAATGGAACCCAGTAACTCTTTAAGTTCCCCAATTTATCCTTTATAAACAGTATTAGGGCTGCAACTAATGATCTTGATTAGTTGTTTGGTCTCTTAAAATGTCAAAAAATGTTGAAGAATGTCGATCACTGTTCCCCAAAACCAAAGATGCAACTAAAATGTCTTCTTTTGTCCCGACCAATAATCCACAACCCAAAGATATTCAGTTTGCTGTCATAGAGGAATAAAGAAATAAGAGCATAATCACATTTAATAAGCTGAAACTAAAGAATTTTGGGTTTTTTTCTTTAAAAAATGACTCAAAATGATTAATTGATTACCAAAATATTTGGCGATTATTTTTCTGCCAATCGATTAATCAGCTAATAATTGCAACTCTAAACAATACACAAACATTTAAAACATAGTATATAACACACTATAACTTGGTTATAAATGGTTATGAGGACATTTTAAGTTTTTATGAACGTACAGTATTTGTCAACAATAATAACTTCTCCTATGACAACATATTTTACAACTGTGTTTTACTGTATTATCATTCATTATCTGTCTATACAGCAGCCTCCACTTATGGGTACCCACAAGAGGAATTGTTGCCAAATACGTTAATAAACGCTTATATCTGCACTACATTATAGTGTGTTAGAAACCATTTATTAACCGTTTGTATACTACAACAATTGACAATGACAATTTCACACAGACTTTATGTTATAAATCCTACAAGTCTCCAGTTCACAGCCATTAGGCCATTATTAACCAGGCTGACTTGTTATTTAGTAAACTGTCATGTAACTGACTTTGTGACTGAAAATAATGCTCCTTAAATCTGTGGCAAAACTGTTTTATGGAACTTCCCTGAAAACTATTTAGCATTCCATATCACAGAATACATATGTTATCATTTTAAATAAAATAGGTCAAATGTTTATGTGAATTAAGTATAAACACCAGAGGCAGGCATTCAAATTACATAAACACTTATGTGCAACATTCATTACGTAAGAAGTACAAATATTACTAGTTAAATAAATTCAAAGGCACAAGATTGTAAATCTACATTTTCTCCTGCTTTATATTTGTATGTCTAGTCCACAGCTTCACAGTTGCCACTGAAAAGAGACCAGGAAGCTCATTAAATAATCCAAACTCTAAACAACCAACAATGTACACATTGTAAACCAACATAAACAGTCATGCTGCATAGGTTCACTTTCCCATTCCACTACTTGGCTTATTTCTAGGTAACAGCAGTTGTCTGTAATTTTGTTCATAAGTGAAATCAGAGTCAGTGAGGTTTGGATGGATTGTCACTTGTGCAGCATTTCTTCACCTACAGTACGTGTGACCTCATGTGTGAACTCAGGGTGTCACTTTTTACAGTGTATGTGTGTATACGTATGTCCGTTGGAGCCTGCAGCTCTCAGAATGTGAAATGCCACAGAGCTCTGTGGACAGCATCAGTCACAGCAGACAGAGCAGTGAGCTGTAGTTAGGGCTGATCGAGTGGCATTTACACTGTGGTAATTATTTTGTCCAACCACATAGTTTACTGTAGGCTGCACAGTACCATCAGCCATTATGTTGGTTGACGAAACATAGAAGTATGTGATGTGTGCTGTGCGTGACTGAAGGAGGAGGGAGTACAGTACATGTCAATGTAAATAGGATCACCAAGGATCCAAGTAGACACTAGCTGGCCTTGCTTAAATTTCTTTCCATACCTGACCACCAAAATGCTGGCTGTGCAGCGTAGTCAGTATACCTGGTAAATGGTGAAAGCACACACAAAGCACTTCATGATTAGACTTCAGAACTGCTGCTAACACATCCATTGGGAAGCAATCAAGCAAAATCAACTGAGTATCAATCGAGTGATTCACCATAATTCAAAAACATGAAATGAAAGACAGAGCATTGGCTCAGAAGTTTGTCTCACCTTTGCATGTGGCTGTGTAGCCATAGTGTGTCATGTTTATGGGTTTGTTGTTGGTCCTCAGGCTTATTGACCAATTTTATATGGGACTTTTTTCCTGTCTTTATTAAAGACAGATTTATGATTTATTGATTTCACGTTTGGCCCATTTTGTAATTATTTCCCTCAAAACCCTGCCCTTGGACTCAAATAGCCCCTGCTTGTGCGTGGATTTGCTCTGCTTCTGCTCAAATTGAATGCTTGCACTCAGGTATATTGTTGCTTGCACAGGTTTCTTCAGCTCTTCTCCTTGCACTCAAGCTGCTTCTGTCAAATGTCTGCTCTCAGATTTCTGCTCTGCTCTCAGATTTTTTTGTGCAAAAACCCTGTCAAAATCCCTCAACCAATAGAATGCCAGGTGTAGTGTTGACCAATGAAATGATACCTGCCGCCTTACCGGCACGTTTGCTTTACTTAAAGAGTAACCCCAATATGGGATGCATCCACTCCCGCCCCCAGGGCTTTATTAAATGTTCTTCCCTTGCTTTCTTTATGACTTTTAAACAGTATTTGAAGAGAAGGAAGACATTTTGATATAACTACACAATACACAACCTCATCACTGTTTTTAAAAATGTAGAAGCTCATTGAAGTTACTCGTTTTCTATCGTCTTAATGTGTTAGCTAGCATTAGTTACTTTTGCAGTTGGTAATTTTCCCATTCCTAAACACTAAAATACAGATTTAAAAAAATGAAACACAGCACTGTCCATTTTGTTGCTAGTTGCCTGCTCCTACAGTTTGAGCAGAAGCAAAGCACATCTGTGTGCAAGGAGGGGCTATTTGACTGTGAGGGCAGGGTTTTGAGGGAAAGAATTACAAAATCTGAATGTGAAATCAATAACTCATACTCTCAAATTCAAGACCACGCTCTTGAATAAAGACAGGAAAAGAGCCCCATAGTTTCATACAGTAACCGTGAAGCAGTTGTTATTATAGCCTGGTTAAGTCAGACTACATCTCTTGAGCTTCAGTTTTTCTGCATGATTTAAAGAGCAACTTGCAGGTTAGAGACCCAAGTGAATCCATTTGTAGGAAAATGATGTAGGAACTAGACTTTCATAAAATATACTCATATACACACCACAGAGACTTATGGAGTCATTTTTGTGAGAGAATTTTACTTCCACATCAGAAAAAGCCAATGCAGAAGTGACGTAACAAAAGAGAGAGCAGTCAAGTTGAACAATAAGAAATGAATGGATCTCAAGGCTAGTTTTGACACTTAAGAGGTTGTAAATGTTATATACATATGCCGGACTACAGCCTTATTATTATGAGCCAACGAGGCATCAAAGAGACCAGGAACAGACCAGGGTTAGAGGGTATAACGCTCAGAGGAGAACCAGTGGAGAACTGGGCAGGTGTCTTGGTGAGTGACCGGCATTAGCTTTAAGATATATACACATATGTATATATGGGTGTTAGCTAACGATATTTGATGCTGTGTTCACATCACAACATTGTAAAGTTTGCTATCATGTATCAGGCTTTAATAAAGCTAGTCTTGGTCATCTGATACTGGCAGGAGTATTGATACTTACCCATAACAGAAACTAATGCACCATTGCAGTATCAGCTTGTATCAACTGTTTCTCACACTGTGAAATATCGCCACATTATGTCTTACGGTGCACTACTATTACAGCAGGAGGGCGAGAGAAAGAGGCAGATTGAAAGAGAGATATGTTTCTAATCTAGGTTTTTAATAGGATGACAGAGGACATTACAAAGGGTTTCAGTGGCCTCATTTAGTTGACAATAAGTTATCACAATAACAACCAAGTGTTTGGATGATTTAAAATGTTTTATCCTGTTAAGAGCAACTTCATAATTATCAGCTACTACATGAACGGCTGGGCCTGCAGGCATGAGCAGCTAATACTAATAACAAACCTACATAAATAAAAACTATTAGTGCGTTCTAATATTCTCAAGCTGCATTGAGTAAAATAAAGCACATTATATAATACACATATATACCAAGGTTTAAAACAACTAGAAAGCATAGAGTGGATATGCCAAAGCTGCACAGTGCTTAATTAGCTATTTCCAAATGTTTCAGTCTGTGTCTGGCTCTACATCAAAATACACATGGAGATAGACAATCATGAGACAGATTTTTTAAAAAGTTAATAACCATGAGTAAATAGTGAAAATGTTTAAAAAAAAAAACAACCCATCACTCAATCATTCATAATCAATTTTTCCCCCAAAATTTCATATACATTTCTTACCAGATTTCAAATATAAATAAATAAACAACAAAGTCTGTCTGAAACTGAAAATTTAAAGTCTTGGTAAATATGAGTCTGTATCTTGAGAACCATTCATCCGACCTACTTCATGCCTGGCAGGTGGATTGCTGGGGAAACGAGGAAGTGCAATGTTGATGTGTGAAGTTGTTTGGATGAGCAGTTCACGAGAAATATATAAAAATACCTCATAAACAACATTGATAACAAGAGAAAAAAACAGAGGCAGAGGTAGTAGAACTAGCCAATATGAGCAAAGACACGTTTGATTGGCAGCAGAATCAACCAATGGAAACTGTTTATACAGTTCAACCTCTGTTTAGACTCACTGGTGGAGTTTCTGTCTGGATATTTAATTTATTAATTCCTTATCATTTAAATTGATATATTTGACAATCGATACATACATATGCGGTTCTCGAGAAATAAGTGATTGGCCCATTCCGAACAGGCACGTTTTGAATGGACAGTCATCAGTTTGAATGTTGAACTGTCAAGGCTGTGCAAGTTACAGGCCAACTGCCTCTTGTGTGGTGATCTGCTAACAGGATCTGGAAAGGGACCTGGGTGCAGTGGAGGTGAGGGCAGTGCTGCTGTCTTATAGAGTCTTTGGTGAGGTGGAGGAGTCCTCCCTCAGACACTCTATCAGGGCTAATGCATATGCTGGGGGAGATAAAAATATTTGCATCACATTCAGTGATATAATATTTAATACATGCACTAACCCAAATAACAATTTAGATTACATGACTGAATAAAATTGCTAACTGGTTGATGATGGCTGGCCTCCACAGCTTCAGGTCCTCCACTCCCTCTCCTTCATGCCTGCATCCAAAGCCTCCCCGGACCTGTTTCAGAACAGAAACAATACGTTTAAAAGAAAATGTTAGTCATAAAAAACAGTCAACTTAAATACCAGGATACAACTGATGGGCCTCATAAGCCACATGTACAAGACACAGGCAAGCCTGCACGCAGTCATTAAGCCTGACTGAAACCTGTCGAGACCTTTTACAAACTGACAACAAAGAAACTGTGCCAAGTCGAACAAAAGGAGTTCAAAATGGACTTCATTTCCCACCATGCTTTGCTCAACTCACACACAGGTGGGCATAAACACCTGAGACGCTCCCGAAAACGTGCCTCCAGTTGTGGCTAGCAATGCCATCGGAAGTATCCCCATACATATGGTAAGTCTAACTAGGCCACACTATCTCAACCATGCTGGACTAGAGATTTTCTCTGTGCTCAACTGAGCACGTCACTGGATCTGAAGAAGAAGACCACTGTGCAACCCGGCATTCTCAGCCTTTCCTGCAGAAGTGAAGGAGGAGGATAGCCCTACTTTTCTTCAACTGATCGACTCTGATGTTCCTTTGCAACCCTGACGAGGATCAGCTGCCATAAAACCCACTAACAGAGCAAGAAAACGGCCTCATCATCATCCAAGGAACCAAGCTGGACCTGAAAGATGAAACACACCTTACTCACTTCCTTAAACGATACAAGTAAGAGGCTTAAGTCTGGGCAGAGATAGGTTACTAAAGAGTGAGATATTTTTAGCTTTACTGCTGTTGTTGTGAATTTAACTGACCGTGAACATGTTATACCGGTTATTGCTACTGATAATACTGTGGAAGTATTAGTGTTGCTTACTGTTTGTTCTTGGTTGTGTTTATCACACTAAGCTGATTTGTGTTTTGTCCACCTTCATTGGGCTGCTTTGCATTAGTTTGCCACTGTGTTTGAAGCTAGTAAATTCCATTTTATCTGTTAAAAGGCCAGCGACCACAGTAGACAGATCACAGTCCATTCACTGTGTCTCTGAGTGATAAAAAGCAATCATTGTGTCTTCCCACGACTGCTAGAATATTGCTATACTTTTAGTGCTTTCACCCTTGTCTCCCCTTACTAACCACACACATACACACTCTTACACACACTCACACACACATTTGTTGAGCAGATAACTCTGTAGCAGAGCTTAGCTCTGTCCCTAAGCTATCTTATTGTCAGAGACACGTTAAGCCGGCAGACGCCATTAGCCACTATCTCTGTTCATATCTCATGGTTACCTCCTCTGAGCGGAACTCTGGTGTGACCATTGACTGTATATAAATATGGACGTCATGACAGCTCCCCAAAAGTGACGCCAAAACATCTGGATCGCCCTCTGGTGGCTGGCTGCAGTATAGGTCATCAATCTCGCCCTCTCCATGTTAGTGGAAGGGACATGAGCCAAACTAAAATATCAAAGTACACGTCAAAAACATTTTTCCCAAAGATGGTTTCTGTCATTTTTTATGTTCAAGGTCTTGTTTTTCTGATAAGTTTATTTTTAATTAGTTATTTGACAATATCAAATATCGTCCCTCAAACCTCCCTCAGACGGCAGGACGGCTGTGGGGCGTGTCCTGTGGGCCGTCATCCCGCCACCCAACGCTACTGCGCAGACTCTGGATCTAAATGACATCACACAAGCAGAACTGAACTGACAGCTCCTGGAAAGGAGATATTTTGGCTTCACTTTTGCATAGCCGTAGTAAGTCATCCATATAGTTGGATGGTAGATGTTTGACTGAATTGCAATTGAAAGAGAAGTTATTTTGGTAATTATTTGTAGACACATTGTAGTAAACGCTGGTTGAGAGTCAGTGCTCAGATTCAAACCTCCACTGCTCACCTTATGAATGTTAATGTCTCTCAGATATTGACATTTTTAAAGTGAACACCCCTTTTTGAGACCGTATCCACTGTTTGGTTATTGGTCCCTGACCCCAGGATGGTGCCCCTGTCACATCCTGCCAGGACTTTCTGTTTGTGTTTGGATTTTTAGTTCCTGTTTTATTTCGAAATGTTTTCTCCTTGGGCGGCTGTGGCTCAGGAGGTAGAGCGGGTCGTCCACTAATCGGAAGATCGGCGGTTCGATTCCCGGCTCCTCCAGTCCACATGCCGATGTGTCCTTGGGCAAGATACTTAACCCCAAAATTGCTCCTGATGGCTGTGCCATCAGTGTATGAATGTGTGTGAATGCTTAGCTTCCTCTGATGGGCAGGTTGGGACCTTGCATGGTAGCCCCTGTACCCATTCAGCGTATGAATGTGTGTGAATGGGTGAATGTGATTCGTAGTGTAAAAAGCGCTTTGAGTGGTTGGAAGACTAGAAAGGCGCTATACAAGTACAGTCCATTTACCATTTGTGTTTTGTTACCTTTACTTCCCATGTTTTCCCGCCTTTGTTGATTACATCATGTTTCATCTGTCTCATTTCACTCACCTGTGTTATGTATGGAATCATTCCTTGTGTATTTAAGTCCAGTCTTCAGTTCAGTCTTTGTTGAGTCATCTGAACAGTTAACCCTGTTCCCATGGCCCAGTTTCTTGATTTTTTCAATAAATTTTCTGTATTTCATTCCATCCCATTAATAATTATCTTTGATAATCATGAATTATTACTGATAACCAAACCTACTCCTAACTAAGTCCCAACACAATTTTTATCAACATGCTAGGCATTAAAGAAATGGTTTGTTCCTTCTGGACACAACACATTTAAAAAAGATGTGGGAAATCAAAGTAACTGAAGGCGTTTACATGATGTTGAGACATCATCAGATGCTGCTGAGCAATCAGCTGGCACATCTGGTATTTATTAGCTGTTTCCTGACACCTCTGGCTGCTCCTGAGGATGGTTTCACGTAACATGGAGAGCTTGAAACTGCAAATATGTGTCTGTCCTTTTTGAGAGTAACTCTTATTTTACATAACAGTGCAACGACATATATACACTATTATGCTAGAGTATATGGTGAAGGTCTATCATTAATAACTGTGTGATATAGAACAAATGCAGCTAACATTAGACATGAGAGGAGCTCAGAGATACCACCATTCATTATTGCAGCATCTCCCAAAACCTTATAACAGGGAAAGGGAAAGCAGTGTAGGACACGCATGCGCACTGTTATAAATCAGAATATTTTTATGCATAAGCACTTTCCGTGTTTCGTGCACAGTTTTATAAATGAGGCACCAGAACAGTTTATGTCTTTGTGGAGCTGAATCTCTGATCTTTGGTTGGTGCAGCGCTGCTGAAGGCAGAGCTGATGAGGCAGCTGTGTTTACCGGAGGAACCACACCAGCTATCAGCCTCACACAGTCCTGGCTTCGACATGCCATCCTGAACTTCATTATATTGTAAATAAAATAACCCTCCTGGCTAAAATGAGCCCATGTTCAAAAGTATTCGTCCATCACAGAGGCAGCAGTGAAGTCCGTCTCTTCACCTGCACAAAAACTAGCAAAAACTAGCTGCTGCTTTTCCTGCTAGGGAAGTAGACTTCAGGTCCTGACAGCCTGCACAAACACAATTATTCACGATGATGAAAAATGATAAAATGCAAAACAAAACTGGTGGAAAAATACAAATTCACTAAATGACAACTGCTCAGACTCATTACTACTTAGTAAGCTGGGACAGGGAGAGCAAGTCTCTTCTGTAATATGTTATGTGCGTTGTTAGAAAAAAAAAGCTGCTCAAAATGCTAACTTTTCTGTCTTCATTTCTGCCTTTATGTCTCGTTACACTAATGAAATCATACATTATCCTTTTACATGTTAATTTTCATGATACATAAACTGTAAATCCAGTAAAAAAAAAAATCAATCTGCAAATTAAGCTCTCACATTTTCAAAAATCAGGATTACAACCAGCCCAGATCTGAAAGCCCCAGCCTCCACTGTATAAATATGTGAATCTCTGTACTGTTAGTTACCATCTGTATCCAGACAGCCACTGCAACTGTGATGCACTATTATACCAAAGATTAAATAAGTATTATTTTGTTGTAAATAACCATTGTTATACATTTAAATGACAAGGTGTTCAGATTTTACTGGCCATAGAGGATCATGCTTCAGCATGTCAGAATGCTGAGGGATTGCTTTATTCATGATACACTGTAAAACACATGTTTCTGTCAATTCTGACCAGAAATATTTTACCAATGAAGTAGCTGTCTGCCAACAGTGGAAGTTAATGAATGTGTTGGAGAATTTTATTTGAATCTCATTAGATCATGCTGTGATCTAATCCCCTGCACATCTAACAGCTGTGCTTTCTTATGATTTTTGTGTATACTGTATTCGTATCCGATTCCTGTTGTTTCTCACTTTCAGTAGGATCGAATATCACCACTTCATGAGAACAGTATTAAACAGGCTTCAGATACTTAGCCTACATAAACTCTTGTAATTCTCTGCACACACTGCTCTGCTCTCAGAGAAAATAGCTGTGTGTAGCCTACATCATGTGCCATCTGAAGCTGAATAGATGGTGTGATGAAATTTTATTTTTAGCCTCCCTGAATCTGTTGTTCTCATCATCTGTAAAGCTGCATATTGTTCCTCTATTATTACAACATTTACCCACACACTGATGGACATCAACAACATGGAAACAACACAGTGGCTGATCCACACAAATGTACTGAACACACGTGTAACGTTATGTTTCTGTAAGATGTTACATTTGATCAAATGTATACTATTATCAAGTTGAGTTATGTTTTCTGATTTATTTATTTTTTTTGGCTTAGTTTATCTGTTTACTATACAGATTGTATCTGTAGTGTTCTGATATACACTCTCATTATGCTGTAGCACAGTCAATCTAAACCCATGAAACTAATGATACACTTATGCTTTATATAAATCAATATATATTAAGGATACATTCTCTTATTATAAATGAATAAATATTTACTTGGGTTTAAACGAAGCAGTTCTCTGGAAGACATTTCTCCAGAAATCAACAGCCTCTATTAAACTCAGTTAACTAAACTCTGATAAGAGTTTCAGAACTTTGTCTACATTTCCCCGATAATTACATAATTCTCTCCGGGAAACTTTCAAGACATTACAAAGATAGCATTAGGAAATGACAGACCTGTAAAATGCAGCATTACCAATAAAACATGAAAAACTGAAGGAAGCTGACACATGACATTAAATGTTTCCAGAGTTTATATGCAGTTTGAACGGAAGTGAGACTGAACACAAGAGACACATTAAAATCTATTTACATAATACCCATTTAGTTGTACATATTTAGTTGTATTATGTCAAAGTGAAAAAGGATAACACATACTAGCAGTTACAACCTGACAAATGTGAACATTTCAAAATGTAGCTGTAAAGTTCACCCTGTCATATTTGCTTTTCTGCTTTCTTTGCCCCTGTTCTTTTTGTCCTGTCCTCTATTTTCATCTCTTTCATCCTTTCTCTGTACCCTCATCTTGTTTTTTCTGCTATACCCAGACACAGGACACTCCCCATCCAGAGGCTCCTCTTCTTCTTCTTCTTCTTCTTCTGCTGTGGACAGCAGCACTGAGCGTCTGTTGCAGAAGAAACAGCACACTAACAACAGCCTGCTCTGCAATCTGGACTTTGCCTCCTATGGTTCAGCTCCACGCTCTCCTAGCACCTTACCCCGAAGCTATGCTACCAGCAGCAGGGACAGCGAGCTGGACAGCCTAATAATGCAGCACTCTGAAGTGGAGAGGAAGAAGGAGGTGTTCCTGGACCACCTGAGGCAGAAGTACCCTCACCATGCTGCAATTATCATGGGAAACCAAGAACGCATGAGGGAACAGGTGAGATTTCAAGCTGTGGTTGTACCATATCCTGTATATAAAGATGGACATAGTGAGATGTGAGTCACCTGTTGGTTTCATTGGAGCCGGTTTGAAGCCCAGAGTTGCAGCTTATGGTCTGGGTCATCTTTTCTGTTTGGAGCCAGTACAATTAAACTTAGTGAAATATTGCAACAATAGTCCAAGTCAGTGTGAGTCCCAAAGCCGGGGAGAACAGCAGGAGAGCCAACTATCAATCACAGCTGTCAATCAACAAGATTCAAGATTTAGTTTATTTTCATTTTCTTGTGTATTTGCATTCACAAAAAAACAAAATGCTGATCCTCCCAGCAGTGCAACAACAACAGAAAGGAGATTTACCGTGTATATATATCTAAAAATTCCCTTTAAAAAATGATAAAAACATATAAATCCCAAGAGAGAAAAACAAACAAAAAAGGAGCAGTTAGCAGTGCAGGGCATTAAAGTGCATTTAAAGAGCAAAGTACATGTGTTGGATGTAGACAGCTCTTGCATGTCAACAAGTGACCAGCACTGATGGGAAAGTTATATAATCAATTTCGCTGTCCAGAGAACATTAGGCAACATGATTGTTGGAATTGCCGGTTTGTATGGGTTAACATTTAGCCTAGCTAACACTCCTCCACGCTTGCCCAGCTTCCACGTCCTGTCACACCGCTTTCGATGTTTCCTCTCCAGTGCAGCTCCAGGCAAGGCCATGGTCTCCTTTGGGTCCACTGGGCATAGCAGACCAACCTCGCTCAGCTGATTTAGCTCCCAGCCAGTATTTCTCATAGCAAAAGTCTTTGTTACAAATTTCCAAAAGAAACTGATGATCATAGACATATTTCCCTTGCACTCCACACGATGACACAGACATAGATGTAGACACAGTCAGAACTAGGAGAGGCCACCACAAACATCGGTCGGGCCGCCATCACACCAGTTCATGGAGACAGAGAGAGAGAATATCACCAACAAGGACCCCTTAATTTCTCTTCTTGTCTTCACAAAATAATTCTGTTAGCTTCCTAAGTGCAGTTTTTCCTTTGGAATGTTGGTAACAGTGGCAGGTAGCAGTTAGCAGATGACAGCTAGCTAGTTGTTTTGATTTTAAAAGATATATCCAATGGTGATACAGCACTCTCCACCACCGTCATCAAAACACCAAATGAGAGAATATCATTTTGAGGAATGGTGTTCCTCAGCCTTGGCATTGATTCTACAAGTCTCTGGAACTCTTCTGGACAGATGAACACCATTCTTCCAAAACATATTCCCTCATTTGGTGTTTTGATGATGGTGGTGGGGAGTGCTGTCTAACATGTTGGTCCAAAATCTCCCATAGGTTTTCAATTGGGTTGAGATCTGGTGACTGTGAAGGCCATAGCATATGATTCACATCATTTTCTTACTCATCAAACCATTCAGTGACCCCTTGTGCCCTGTGAATTTGGGGCACTGTCATCCTGGAGGAGACAACTCCCATCAGGATAGAAATGTTTCATCATAGGATAAAGGTGATCACTCAAAACAACTTTGTATTGATTAGCAGTGACCCTTCCTTCAAGTGGACAAGTGGACCCAAATCATGCCAGCAAAATACCCCCCACAGCATAACAGAGCCACCAGATCCCCTCACTGTAGGGGTCAAGCATTCAGACGTGCACCAGTTTTTCCTTTAATTTGTCACCCATCTGTATGTAGATAGGTAGTTAAGTATACTTACACTTTTTCTTGGGAGGACAGTCTCCTACTGAGATACAGGTCTTCTGTTGTCTTGGCCTAGTCACATGTATCATACTCCAGAGGCTGTGTCTAGAAGCCAATCTTGGACCTAATGAAAAAAACACAATAATGAAATACAGTACTGCTTTGTACTGTATCTGAGTGTTGTCTGTGATGTGTTCATGTGCTGGTGTGATGCTCTGGACATCCAAAAATTGAGTGTCCACTGCCAAACAGAGTTGTCTTCACAAAACATGCTTATAGAAACTCAAACCCAACAAACAAACACTTACCAAACATGACCGTGGTCAAGACAAGCTTGTGGATTTTGGCTGCTGTTCACCAACCAACTGTCAAGTGTTGGAATATTGAGATTCCAACAGGACACAAACAGACCACAATACAGACAGACTAGCCTGCACTGATAAAAATAAATCTTGCAAAAACTGAATTCAACACTCTGGTTCTGTACAAGAGCTCAGCAGCAGCAGAGGGAGGGAGTTTATGCAGGGCAGATGTAGGAAATATACTATATGTAAATAACATACACCTCTGTCCATGATTCAGTGAAAAGTGGAATGTGTTACAGTAGTCTCAAGTGTAAAAAAAAAACCCCAAAAACCAAAAGGAACACATATTCAGATTGCATTGCTCACTCCAGCCCTGGTTGTATATAGGAACGGACTCATGCCAGCAGGCATGGGCAGACTAGCCTCCAATGTGTTACTGTTGAATTTGCCACTTCTTATACAAGAATCATTACTTTTTAAAGGTGTTCCAGAAGTCCAGAAGCATCCTGTATTACACACCAACTTTCTAAGTTAACTTAGTTAATTTGTTTATTCATCGCATTGGCCTTGAAACATGAAACCAGTATGATGTGCCTTAGTGCTGTTACATGCAGTATGGTGCCTGTATTTCAGTGAATGCACACGTCTGTGGCAGTATATACTGCAAACAGTAAAAATGGCATTCTTAGGACAGTGAATTATCAGTGCTAATTTTAAAGCTAATGGCTAACACTGATGTAAACACAACTTAATGACAAAAGCTCACTAACTTTTTTTAGTAATCAGTAAATATCAAAGCTATATCTGTATCTGTATATCTGATCTTTAATCTCCTACTTCAGATGAATAAGCAAGATCTTTCTTATTTCCAATCCCCTGCACAGCCTTTGTAATTATATACAGTGAGTGGGAGTTGTGTTCAATGAATAATTTATGCCAATTATAACCTATTAATCATTATCTAGAGATGAAATTTAAAGTGGATTTAACATTACACTGGGTGGAGGAGAAGAAATTGTTTTCTGTACAAGTGTAACCTTTTTGTGAGTGTTGTGTCTCTATATATGCATGTCTCTGCATGAAAATGAATTCCTTTCACATAAGGGCATAGGTGTGGTTTTAACTTTGGTAGGGACATTTTTTGTTGGACGGCCAAAATAATTGTGTATGTGTACTTGCTCTCTATCACACTTTTCTA